>NC_059273.1:18862552-18867552 GCF_017591435.1 Portunus trituberculatus
GCTTCCTCCTCCTCCTCCTCCTCCTCCTCCTCCTCCTCCTCCTCCTCCTCCTCCTCCTCCTCCTCCTCCTCCTCCTTTGTTTTCCTCCCTCGATCAGTTTCCATTTTCTATTCTTTATTTTTTTTCCGTTATCCTTTTTATCATTCGTTCTTTTCCTTATTTATTTTCTTGTTCTCTTGTTTTGTTATTGTGGAATTTGGTGCGTTATCTGATTGAATGTGGATTTCCTTTGTGTGGCGTCTCTCTCTCTCTCTCTCTCTCTCTCTCTCTCTCTGGTTGGATCAATTGTAGTCTATTTATTTATCTTATCTCCTCAAATGTATGTGTTCTATCAGTCTATTTTTTTTTTTTCAATTTATATTCATAGTTTTGTGCGCGTCCATCTATCTGTGCGTGTGTGTGTGTGTGTGCGTGTGCGTGTTGTATCTGTCTATTTGTCTATCTTATCTAGTTGGCTCTTTGTCAGAAACGCCTCCTCTCGCTATGAAAATTCTCCAAGGCCAAAGAGACACCTACCCGGGTTTTTTCAAGGCAGTTTGTCCTTTTAATAAACTAGAAATGTTGCCTGAAACATAAAAATACTCTTAAAAAACACGAGTATCTTCATCTGGAGCCTTTGGAAAGCAATGATGGGGAGAGAACAAAGCGTTTCAGAATACTGGCCTATGTTCGTCTGACTGTTTGTCTTTCTAGCTATCTTTCCTTCTATTTGTTTATCTGCGTATCTAACTTTTTTTTTTTCATGCACGAGAGAGGGCCAGCCAAGAGAGAGAGAGAGAGAGAAAAAAAAGAAATCTGTTTATCTTTCTTTGTGTGTGTGTGTGTGTATGTGTATGTATGTGTGCATGTATGTATCTGTGTATCTATCTTTCTTTGTCTGTGTATGTGTGTCTATGTGTGTATGTATGTATGTATGTATCTGTGTATCTATCTTTCTTTGTCTGTGTATGTGTGTATGTGTGTCTATGTGTATGTATGTATGTATGTATCTGTGTATCTATCTTTCTTTGTCTGTGTATGTGTGTATGTGTGTCTATGTGTATGTATGTATGTATGTATCTGTGTATCTATCTTTCTTTGTCTGTGTATGTGTGTATGTGTGTGTGTGTATGTATGTATGTATGTATGTATCTGTGTATCTATCTTTCTTTGTCTGTGTATGTGTGTATGTGTGTCTATGTATGTATGTATGTATCTGTGTATCTATCTTTCTTTGTCTGTGTATGTGTGTATGTGTGTCTATGTGTATGTATGTATGTATGTATGTATCTGTGTATCTATCTTTCTTTGTCTGTGTATGTGTGTATGTGTGTCTATGTGTATGTATGTATGTATGTATC
This sequence comes from Portunus trituberculatus, assembly GCF_017591435.1. Lineage (NCBI taxonomy): Eukaryota > Metazoa > Arthropoda > Malacostraca > Decapoda > Portunidae > Portunus > Portunus trituberculatus. Next base: position 18,863,893 of record NC_059273.1, read on the forward strand.
TGTGTATCTATCTTTCTTTGTCTGTGTATGTGTGTATGTGTGTGTATGTATGTATGTATGTATGTATCTGTGTATCTATCTTTCTTTATCTGTGTATGTGTGTATGTGTGTCTATGTGTATGTATGTATCTGTCCATATCTTTCCCATCTCTCTGTCTCTTCACCACTTCCAAAAACTCATCAATCCAAATTATTTACTCATCTCTCATTCAGTCAATCAGTCACTTTGCGGATCAGTCAAGCTTTTAACCCCTTCAGTATTTATTCTAGTTACTATTTGGCGATTTTGTATAGCTTCAGAAACTCATGTGGGGATTGAAATAGGGAAGACTCTGGACCATTAATCTTCAGACCTCTATAGACCCTTGCTAGAGTAAAATAAAACCGTCTAATCACATCCGAAACTCATGGTAAAAATGCGTCCCAGTACTGTCTTTCTGTGCATGGATGGGTGAGTGGGTGGATAGGTAGCATGGATAGGTGGGTGAATAGGTAGCATGGATAGGTGGGTGGATGTATAGGTGGGTGAATAGGTAGCATGGATAGGTGGGTGGATGTATAGGTGGGTGAATAGGTAGCATGGATAGGTGGGTGGATGAATAGGTGGGCAAATAGGTGTGTGGATGTATAGTTGGGTGGATAGGAAGTATGGATAGGTGTGTGGATGTATAGGTGGATGTATAGATAGTATGAATATGTGGATGGATAGGTAGAATGGATAGGTGTGTGGATGTATAGGTGGATGAATAGGTAGCATGAATAGGTGTGTGTATAGGAAGTATGGATAGGTGGGTGGATAGGTAGTATGGATAGGTGGATGGGTGGGTGGATAGGTGGGTGGACGTAGTGGTCAGTCTACCCACTATTCATTTACCAGGAATCTTTCTGTGTTGTTGTTTTCTAATTTCCTCTTCAAATTAAGTGGGTTTCTTTGTTTCCCATCCGTCAGCATGCACGCATACACTCTCTCTCTCTCTCTCTCTCTCTCTCTCTCTCTCTCTCTCTCTCTCTCTCTCTCTCTCTCTCTCTCTCTCTCTTTTGCGTCGCAGAATGGTAAACGATGGCTCAGTTTAGTTAGTTGTGGTTGTTTAAGTAGTAGTAGTAGTAGTAGTAGTAGTAGTAGTAGTAGTAGTAGTAGTAGTAGTAGCAGTAGTAGTAGCAGTTGGTGGTGGCGGTGGTAGTAAATGTTGTTTTGGTGATGGTAGTGGTGGTGGTGGTAGTAGTAGTAGTAGTAGTAGTAGTGGTGGTGGTGGTGGTGGTGGTAGTAGTAGTGGTAGTAGTAGTAGTGTGGTGTGGTGTGTGGTGGTGGTGGTGGTGGTAGTAGTAGTAGTAGTAGTAGTAGTAGTGGTGGTGGTAGTGGCAGTAGTATTTACGAATGAGAGAAATGAAAAGACAAAGAAAGGAAAGAGAAGAAAGGAAGACAAAAAAACAAAAACAAAAAACAACAAACTGTATACATGTTATCATCCTCTCTTCCTCCATTCCTCCTCCTATTCCTTGTATTACTGCATTTCTTCACTTATTTATCCTTATTCCTTTGTTTCGCCTCTAGTTTCCTGCATCACATCTCCTTCTTCTTCTTCTTCCTCTTCTTCTTCTTCTTCTTCTTCTTCTTCTTCTTCTTCTTCTTCTTCTTCTTCTTCTTCTTCTTCTTCTTCTTCTTCTTCTTCTTCTTCTTCTTCTTCTTCTTCTTCTTCTTCTTCTTCTTCTTCTTCTTCTTCTTGATTTAACTGTTTCGTCTTAGTGTAAACAAAAATAGTACTGCTTTCTTTGTGTGTGTGTGTGTGTGTGTGTGTGTGTGTGTGTGTGTGTGTGTGTGTGTGTGTGTGTGTGTGTGTGTGTGTGTGTGTGCGTGCAAGCTCTCAGTTCTGCGTATGTTAGTGTGTCGCGGCGTATGACACATTACCTTTAATCCACCCCCATCCATCCTCACCCCCCCACCACCCCCTCACCCTCCAAAAACAGACCCCCTCTCTCTCTCTCTCTCTCTCTCTCTCTCTCTCTCTCTCTCTCTCTCTCTCTCTCTCTCTCTCTCTCTCTCTCTCTCTCTCTCTCTCAGTTCGGCCGCTTCCCTCATCGACCTTGCCTCCTTTCTCATTCCCTCCCTCCTCCTCCTCCTCCTCCTCCTCCTCCTCCTCCTCCTCCTCCTCCTCATCTCCTCCATTCTGCGATTCTACCCTGCTCTCTCTCTCTCTCTCTCTCTCTCTCTCTCTCTCTCTCTCTCTCTCTCTCTCTCTCTCTCTCTCTCTCTCTCTCTCTCTCTCTCTCTCTCTCTCTCTCTCTCTCTCTCTCCGCCACCTTTCTCATCTCTACCTACCTCAATGATTGGAACCTTTCCTCCTTCTCCTTTCTCACCCTCTCTCTCTCTCTCTCTCTCTCTCTCTCTCTCTCTCTCTCTCTCTCTCTCTCTCTCTCTCTCTCTCTCTCTCTCTCTCTTCCATTTTGTCTTCATTTTGTCTCATTTAATTTTTCTTTTCCATTTCATTATTTTATAATTTTTATATACACATTTCTTTTTTTTCTTCTTTCTTTCTTTTTTTTTTTTTTTTTTTATTTCTTTCTTTCTTTCTTTTTCTTTCCTTCCTTCCTTCCTTTTTCTTTCTTCCTCATCCTCTCTCTCTCTCTCTCTCTCTCTCTCTCTCTCTCTCTCTCTCTCTCTCTCTCTCTCTCTCTCTCTCTCTCTCTCTCTCTCTCTCTCAATCAATCAATCTATCTCCACTTAGAGTCAATTATATCGAGCGTTTGTTACAAAGAATTGGGTCATAAAGAGAGAGAGAGAGAGAGAGAGAGAGAGAGAGAGAGAGAGAGAGAGAGAGAGAGAAATTGTTTATAATGTAATATCCATATTCCTGATTTTCCTCTTCCTCTTCCTCTTCCTCTTCCTCTTCCTCTTCCTCTTCCTCTTCCTCTTCCTATTTTTGGATTATTTTCTTTTTCCTTATTTTCACTCTGCTCCTCCTCTTATTCCTCTTCCTTTTCCTCTTCTTCCTCCTCCTCCTCCTCCTCCTCCTCCTCCTCCTCCTCCTCCTCCTCCTCCTCCTCCTTTCTCTTCACTGTCATTATTATTTTTATAGCTCACTGCCTCCTCTCGCATATTCTCTCTCTCTCTCTCTCTCTCTCTCTCTCTCTCTCTCTCTCTCTCTCTCTCTCTCTCTCTCTCTCTCTCTCTCTCTCTCACGCACGCTCGCACGTACCCAAAACGTACCATGACATGCTGTGTGTGTGTGTGTGTGTGTGTGTGTGTGTGTGGGTGGGTGGGTGGGTGGGTGTGGTTTGGGAGGTATTTGTGGTGGGGGAGGGGGGGCGTGTTTACAGAGAAGACGAGCATGTGGAAGGAGGAGGGTGGGAGGGAGAAGGGAAGGGGAAGTTTAGGGAGGGAAGGAGGGAAGGGAGGGAAAGAGGAAGGTCAGGAAGGAGGGAGGGAGGCACTGGGGGAAGAAGGTAAGGAGGAAGAATTGGAGGAGGAGGAGGAGGAGGAGGAGGAGGAGGAGGATTAGAGTAAAAAAGAAAAAAGAGAGGAAGACACGAAGAATGAAAAGAACGAAGAAAAAATGAGAGAGAGAGAGAGAGAGAGAGAGAGAGAGAGAGAGAGAGAGAGAGAGAGAGACGCAAGAACTTCAAATGGATTAACTTTTCTGACATTTTATATTAATTGAAAGA
>NC_059273.1:18870052-18885052 GCF_017591435.1 Portunus trituberculatus
AGATAAAAAAAAAAAAACTTTGAAAGACCATTTGCTCTCACCACAATTATTTTCCAAGGCCACAAAGATGATTAGCGCGATTGTCAAAACTGTTTCTCCTGTCAATAATGTGAAAATCTTGTTAATCTGTCACTAGAACTGTAAAAACACTTGAAAATGATTTATTCTCTTCGTGACTGTTTACCAAGGCCATAGAGATGATTAGTTGGTTCCTTCTATAGACTGTTACTCCTGTCAATAATGTAGAATCTTGTTTACCTTTCACTCGAACTTAAGAATAGAACACTCTTGAATAGGTATTACTCTCACCATGAATGTTCTTCAAGGCTGCACAGAGATGATAAGCAGGATTCTATAGACTGTTTCTCCTGTCAATATTGTGGGAATCTTGTTAATCTGTCGCTAGAACTGTAAAGGCACTTCAAAATTATTTATTCTCGCTTCATGAATGTTTTCCAAGGCTGTACAGATGATAAGCAGGATCCTATAGACTGTTTCTCCTGTCAATAATGTAGGAATGTTGTTTACCTATCACTGGAACTTCAGAATAAAACACTCTTGAATAGGTATTGCTCTCACCATGACTGTCCTTCAAGGCTGCACAGAGATGATAAGCAGGGCACTATAGACTGTCTCTCCTGTCAATATTGTGGGAATCTTGTTAATCTGTCGCTAGCACTACAACAAAATCTCTTAAAAAAAAACCTGTTTGCTCTCTCGCCATTACTGTTTTCCAAGACCACAGAGATGAGAAGCAGGTTTTTGTAGACTGTTTCTCCTGTCAGTGATGTAGGAATGTTGTTTATCTGTCACTAGAACTAAAAAGCACTTGAAAACTCTTTGCTCTCACTGTCTTGCAAGGCCACAAAAATTATTAGCGATTTTTTTAAATATAGACTATTACTCCTGTCAATAACGTAGGAGCGTTGTATCTGTCACTAGAACTGTAAAAGCACTGTTGAAGATGTTTTTCTTTGTCACCGAGACTAATTTTCAAGTTCACTAAGACGATTAATCTGGTTTTCAGGACTGTTTCCCTGTCAGTAATGTCAGAATCTTGTTAATCTGTCCCTAGAACTTTACAAAAAAACACCTGAAAATTATTACCTCTCTCACCACAACTATTTCCCAAGGCCACGGAGATGACTAGCGCGGTCATCACTACATTTTTTTTCATGACAAAAATGTAGGAATCTTGTTTACTTGTCTGTGGGAGCCTAAAAGTACTCTTAAAAACCATTTGCTCTTTTACCACAGCCATTTTCCAAGACCACAGAGATGAATGGCCTGGTTCCCATGACTGTTTCTGCTGTCAGTAACGTAGAAACCTTATTAATCTATCATTGGAACCCTAAAAACATGCTCTTAAAAACATTTGCTCTCTAATCATAACCATTTTCTAAGGACACAGAAATAAATACCCCAGGTTTTCAATATTTTTCTTCTGTCAGTGACATAGAAATCTTGTTAAACTGCCAGTGGAACTTAAAAAACACTCTTAAAAACCGCTTTTTCTCTAATCACAACCATTTTCTAAGGCCACAGAAATGAATAACCCCTGTTCTCAATATTTTTTTCTCCTTTCAGTAACGTAGAAATCTTGTTAAACTGCCAGTGGTACCTTAAAAATAACACTTAAAAACCTAATCTCTAATTATAACCATTTTTAAGGCCACAGAAATGAATACCCAGGTTCTCAATATTTTTTCTCTTCTCAGTAACATAGAAACCTTGTTAAACTGCTATTGAAATCCTAAAAACATTCCTAAAAACCACTTGTTCTCTTATCACAACCATTTTCTAAGACCACAGAAATTAATAACCCCTGTTCTCAATACATTTTCCTCCTTTCAGTAACATAGAAACCTTATTAAACTGCCATTGGAACCTTATAAAAAACACTTAAAAACCCGTGTCACTTCAACGAGAACCTTTTCGAAGCAACGTAGCGAAGGCGTGTACCGGAAGTGTTTCAGTTGATCCTAATCTTGAGACGTGCTTTGGGTGTTTTGAGGGAAGGGCGGTGTACACGTCCTTGGCGATGTATTTATGCCTACGTGTTTGTGTGTATACGTGCGTGCGTGTGTGAGTGCGTGGTACGTGTTTATTGGTGTAGCGTGTGTCGGTAGCGAGGCGTGTGTGTTTGTTTACCTACTTTCACCGCCGCCGCAGCCAGGTGATTCCCATGTGTGTGTGTGTGTGTGTGTGTGTGTGTGTGTGTGTGTGTGTGTGTGTGTGTGTGTGTGTGTGTTGGAGTTCAGAGATTTGGTATGAGATGGAAGCGGAAGAGAAGATGAGGAGGAGAGAGGATGGTGGAAGAAGGAGGAAGACAGAGAGAGAGAGAGAGAGACAGTAAAGAGGGGAACAGTGAAGGTAAGGAAGAAAAACTAAGAAGAGAGGAGAGAAAAAGGGAAGAAGAAACAATAAAGAAGAAATGGAGGAGAGGAAAAAAAGAGAATGTTGGAGAAAAAGGGGAAAAGAAGAGAATGTAGAAGAAAATGGAAAGAGGAAGCAGAAAAGGGAGAAAAACAGGAGAGAGGATGTGGAAGAACAGCTAGTAGGAAGGAGAGAAGGGACGAGAGAGAAAGAAGGGAGAAACAACAAAGAATGGAGGAGAGGGAAAAAAAGGAAGAAGAAAAGGAGAATAAAAGATAATTAAAGGAAGAAAAAGTAACGGAAAAGGAGGAAAGGGAGAACACCAATGATACACCATCAATTTCCTTCATTCAACACTTCATTAATCTATTTTTGGACACGGGAGAGTAAAATATTTTCTGCACTTTTTTTCCCTCTCCTTCCTCCTTCATGTTTTCGTTCTTGCCCTCCTCCTCCTCCTCCTCCTCCTCCTCCTCCTCCTCCTTCTTTCTCCTCGACGTGCTGAAGTTGCAAGGTCTAATGAAGAGAGTTAAGGTGTGCACAGGTGATGTTGCACGTGTTGGGTACGTCTGAGTGGCTGGCAGGGTAAGCAGGTGAGACAGAGGAGGTGAAGGGCTTGTTACGAAAAGGTAAACATAGATAGAATTGGGTTAGGTTATGTTTAAGTTAGGTTAGGTTAGGATAGAGTAGGTTTGGTTAAGTTTAGGTTAGGTTAGGTTAGGTTAGGTTAGGAAAGGTTAGTATGAGATAAAACCAGGTAGAAGTTGAAAGGAGGGTGGGAAAAAGAAAGAGAAAATGACAAGGTAAATTGGAAAGCTAAGGACAGGTGGAAATAGGACAGGTGGAAATAGGACAGAATAGAATAGGTGAGGATAGGTAGATGTTACATAGGGGCAGTGTCAGGTGAGGACAGGTAAAGATAGGTGAGGAGTGACAGGTAAGGACAAAATAAGGACAGGTGTGGATCAAGGACGATATTTGCACCTTCCTGACCTTGAAATAGCCTGCAGTATTGACTATTTTCCCTCTCCTCCCCTCTCCTCCCCTCTCTTCCTCTCTCTTCCTCTCTCTTTCACTAGATCTTCCTCCTTCAAGTCATCTCTATTTCTCTTTTCTCTTCCTTTCTCTTCCTGGTTTTCTCCTCTTTTCTCTTCCTTTCTTTTCATATTTATTTTTTCCTCTTTTCTCTTCTCTCTTTTTTTTCTCTTTTCTGATTTCTGTTCTGGTCTCTTCCATTCCATCTCTCTCTCTCTCTCTCTCTCTCTCTCTCTCTCTCTCTCTCTCTCTCTCTCTCTCTCTCTCTCTCTCTCTCTCTCTCTCTCTTCATATTCACAGTATTTTCTCTTTTCCTTATTTTTTTTCTTTCTCCTACTTTATTTTCTCTCATTGCACTCAAATTCTCTTTCCCTCCTTTTTTTTTTTTCCTCTCCTCCATTTCCCTGACCACGAGCCTCCTCCTCCTCCTCCTCCTCCTCCTCCTCCTCCTCCTCCTCCTCCTCCTCCTCCATCTTGTTTACTTCCTCTCCCTTGCCAAGTAAGATAAACTCCAACGTAAGTGTTATCCATACATAAATAGTCTACATACATACATACACACACTCACACACACATACATACACACACACATACAGACAAGCACAAATATTTCCACAAGATAATTATGTATGTATATATTGAAATTTGGCACCCGTTTATACTTTCACGTACGACCGTTTCAATTTGGGCGTTAACAAGCCCATATACTGCACGCGACAATATCATCAAAGCAATAGCGATGAAAAAAATAGTAATAATCATGGCGCGTGAATATTTCCCCTCTTCCCTTCCCCAAACAGTGTGACATCACAGCCTTTGTCCTTATACACGCTTGACTCCCCCGCCATGACGCGTTTCCATATCCATTTTGCTTACTGACATGAAAGAGTGACAGTTTTTATCCCCTTAAGTACCGTGATGTGTTTCCATATTCGTTCTGCTTGTTATTTATTTTTTATTTTTTTTTCTATACCGTGTGGCCTTTTATACAGCTTCAGAAACTTTTACCGGGGATTAATGTAGTAAAGACTCTGGTCATTAATCTTCTGATACGAAAGAGTGACATTTTTTTTTTTTTATCCCAATGACGTTTTTCCATATTCATTCTTTTTACTCTAGTGATTTTATAAAGCTTCAGAAATTTTTGTGGGGGATCAAAGTAGTAAAGACTCTGCCTATTAATCTTCTGACACAAAAGAGTGACATTTTTATCCCCTTAAGTACCGTGATGTGTTTCCATATGCGTTCTGTTTATCTATTATGTTTTTATAAAGCTTCAGAAATTTTGTGGGGGATTAAAGCAGTAAAGACTCTGGCTATTAATCTTCTTACCTCCATAGAGACACGAATCAGTGACATGTTTATCCCCTTAAGTACCATAACGTGTTTTCATATTCATTCTGCTAACTATTCTGGCTTTATACAGCTTCAGAGACTTTTGTGGGGGATTAAAGCAGTAAAGACTCTAGCCATTAATCTTCTGACTTTCATAGAGCCTTCCTAAAGTCAATGAAATCGTCTAACCATACCCAAAACTCAAGGTAAAAATGTGTCTCAGTACTGAAGGAGTGAAATGCTGTGCTCTCCCTCTTACACTGTTTTGAAAGGCAGTGAAGGCGACTCCTCTTATTCCTGGTCATGTTCTCGGTGTTTCATGCTTGTTTTTTTTTTATGTAAGAGGGAAAATCTGGCCAAGGGCAACAAAAAGTAATAAACAAAAAAGTCCTATCAGATGCCAGTCCCCGAGCAGGTTCAAGAGAGTTGGCCAAAAAAATGTGATAAACTGTCTTGAATTATCTTAAATGAATTCAGGTCATAGGGAAATGGATATACAGAATCAAGCAGGGAGTTCCAGAGTGTTGTAGTCTTTTTATGTCACTAGAATGATGTAAACTCTTGAGAACGCTAGTGACTTCCATTAAAACCTGAGAGGAATGTGAATTGTAGCGAAACCTTACTAAACTATGACTTGAATCGCGAATACAGGCGCGCATACACCTATAACTTTAACTAGACTCGTGAAAACAATAACTTAGAGTCTTTACTAAACCACCACCACAATCAAGAAAACTCCTTTGAAAACACTAATAACTTTCACAACGTCATGATGAAAGTAGGAATGATGTGGAATTCTTGTTCATCTTTCAAACTATGGAGACGCCCTTGAAAACCCTAATAACTTCCCCAACGCCCTGGTGAAAGCAAGATTTGTGTAGAATCTTTGCTTATCAACGACTGCTATTATGGAAACACTTGACAATGCTAATAATTTCCAATATAGAATAAAAAAAAAAGATGTATGAAATCTTCAATGCCACTAGAATCAAGAAAACACCCTTGAAAACACTGATGAAAGTAAGAATCATATAGAATCCTTGTTTATTAATGATTAAAGTGATGAAAACCAATAACTTCCACTGTGGACTGAGAAGAGAACAGTTGTGTAGAATCTTCAATATCACTAGAATCAAGAAAACACCCTTGAAAACCCTGATGAAAGTAGGAATCATATAGAATTTTTGTTTATTAATGACTAGAATTATGAAAGCCAATAACTTCCACTATAAGCTGAAAGAGATAAATCTATAGAATCTTCAGTATCACTAGAATCAAGAAAATACCTTTGAAATCCCTGATGAAAGTAAATATAGAATCATTGTTTGTTTATGACTAGAATTATGGAAACCAATAACTTCCACTGTGGACTGAGAAGAGAATAGTTGTGTAGAATCTTCAATATCACTTGAATAAAAAAACACTCTTGAAAACCCTGAAGAAAGTAAGAATCATATAGAATCCTTATTTATTTATGACTACGATTATGAAAGCCAATAACGTCCACTATAAGCTGGAAAAGATAGATGTATAGAATCTTCATTATCACTGGAACCCTTAAAAACCCTGAAGAAAGGAATCATATAGAATCCTTGTTTGTTAATCCCTTCAGTACTGGGACACATTTTTTTCTTGAGATTTGTGTAACATTAGACCATTTTATTGACGTTAGGAAGCGTCTATGGAGGTCAGAAGGTAATGGCCACAATCTTTACTATTTTAATCCGCCACATGAAGTTTCTGAAACTATAAAACTACCGAATAGTAAGCAGAATGAATATGGAAACGCGTCATGGTACTCAAGGGGTTAATGACTACAATTATAAAACCAATAAACTTCCACTGTGGACTAAGAAAGAAATAGTCGTTTCAATACCACTATAATCAAGAAAACACCCCTGATTACCCTAAAAACTTCCATTCTTCCACTACACCTAGTAACTTCCACTCCACTACACCCTAATAACCCTAAAACTTCCACTCATCCACTACAAACTAATAACTTCCACTCCACTACACCCCTGAAAACCCTAAAAACTTTCACTCTTCCACTCCACACCCTAAAACTTCCACTCTTCCACTACACCTAAAACCCTTTTTCACTCTTCCACTACACCCCTGAAAACCCTAATAACTTCCACTCTTCCACTACACCTAATAACTTCCACTCCTCCACTACACCCCTGAAAACCCTAAAAACTTCCACTCTTCCACTACACCTAATAACTTCCACTCCACTACACCCCTGAAAACCCTAAAAACTTCCACTCTTCCACTACACCTAAAAACTTTCACTCTTCCACTACACCCCTGAAAACCCTAAAAACTTCCACTCTTCCACTACACCTAATAACTTCCACTCTTCCACTACACCCCTGAAAACCTAAAAACTTCCACTCTTTCACTACATCCCTGAAAACCATAATAACTTTCACTCTTCCACTACACCCCTGAAAACCTAAAACTTCCACTCTTTCACTATATCCCTGAAAACCCTAAAAACTTCCACTCTTCCACTACACCTAATAACTTCCACTCCACTACACCCCTGAAAACCTTAATAACTTCCACGCTTCCACTACACCTAATAACTTCCACTACACCCTGATGGAAAGTAGTAATGATATGAAAGCGTTGTTTATCACAGACTAGAACCTTGAAAACACCCTTGACAGCACCACTAACTTCCACTAGAGGCTGATACAAGCGGCGATAAGACGAGGGAATGTTGGCCAATAGCGTGTTGAGAGGGGGAGGTGTGTGTGTGTGTGTTTGTGTGTGTGGTGGCGAGGCAGTCTAGCGTGTCCCACCCCCAGCCTGTCTCCCTGACCACAGCACATCAAGGCTCATACTTATTGTGCAGTGAGACGCAGACCAACCTTGCTAAAGAACCCCACAGTCTCTTACCTCAGTGTTGTTAATTTAATCTTACTTCATGTTCAGTATTCTTCTCACAACTCAACCTCACATCTTCACAACCTCTTACGTTTGTCTTATTTCGATCTTACTTTACGTTCAACATTCATAGCTTTACAATTTTGCATCACAACGTCATTTAAACTTGATCTCACAACTTTACTTACAATATTCATCTCACAACTTACTTACAAGCTTGATCTTTCCTCACGTTCAACATTCATAACTTTGCAACGTTACATCACAACCTCATAATCTTTTACGTCATTTAAACTTAATATTACAACTTTACACATCCAATATTCATCTCATAACTTTATTTCACAACTCAACCTTACAATTTATTAACCTCACAACCTCACTTTAGCACCACACAAACTTATAACTTCACAATCTTTTCACTTCACAACCTCACGATAATAGTTACAGGTTCCTTACTTCACAAAAATCACAACATCGCGGTCTGGCAATCCCACCTCACAAATTCACAACCTCACAACATTGAAATCTTAAAAAACCTCACAACTTCACACGTTCATAACCTGACAAACTTAGCACATAACCTCACAAAACTTACTTCAAAACTTCACAGCCATAACACCTCAACATTTTACCTCACAACTTCACAATCTTACAACTTTTAAACATTACAACCCAACAACTTTATTCCTTGCAACTTCACATCAGTATTTCAACTTCATAAGCTCATAACTTCATGGTTTAAAGTTACAATCACTGCCAAACAACCTCAGAACATTAATCACAACCTCACAACCTCACAGTCTAGTCACACGTGTCAGTCTGCACTAAACTTCACCAAAGATTACAACATATTTACCTTCAGTCTGCCATTTGTTGTTGTTGTTGTTGTTATTATTGTTGTTGTTGTTGTTGTTGTTGTTGTTGTTGCTGCTACTGTTGTTGTTGTTGTTGTTGTTACTGCTGTTGTTGTTGTTATTGTATTGAAACGTGTTCTTCTATTGTTATGGCTCGTATTACTCTAGTGTGTGTGTGTGTGTGTGTGTGTGTGTGTGTGTGTGTGGTGCGTGCGTGCGTGCTCGTTTCCTTGACACGAAAGCTTATGAGAGAAAAAAAGAAAAAAGTTGAAGTGTTAGATATATAAACACATTCACACACGCACACAGATTAACTCTCTCTCTCTTACACACACACACACACACACACACACACACACACCCGGTAGCTCAGTGGTTAGAGCGCTGGCTTCACAAGCCAGAGGACCGGGGTTCGATTCCCCGGCCGGGTGGAGATATTTCGGTGTGTCTCCTTTGACGTGTAGCCCCTGTTCACCTAGCAGTGAGTAGGTACGGGATGTAAATCGAGGAGTTGTGACCTTGTTGTCCCGGTGTGTGGTGTGTGCCTGGTCTCAGGCTTATCCGAAGATCGGAAATAATGAGCTCTGAGTTCGTTCCGTAGGGTAACGTCTGGCTGTCTCGTCAGAGACTGCAGCAGATCAAACAGTGAACACACACACACACACACACACACACACACACACACGTAATCTCACAAACAAGGACACACATTATCAAACACACAGCATACACGAATGATTACATATATCGATGGACACATACATATATGCATACATACATACATAGACAGATAGACAGACAGATAGATAAACAGATAGGCAGACAAACAAACAGAGAAACAAACCTTATACTTACATCAATAGCAACACACACACACACACACACACACACACACACACACACACACACAGGGAAGGGCAACTTACATAACTGAACACCTGGAGAGAGAGAGAGAGAGAGAGAGAGAGAGAGAGAGAGAGAGAGAGAGAGAGAGAGAGAGATACTTTACCACAGAGTTGCATCATTATCATAAATTTCCCTTGCTAATTACTTCCCATTAAGAAAGTGATAATTAACATATTCCTCAAAGTTGTTCCCAGACTAAGAGGGAGAATTAGTGTTTTTATTGTCTTTACCTGAATTTCTCCCTTTATTGATCTTATTTTCCTTGTTTTCCTCCTTATTTATTCTCGTTTTCCTCTCCTAATTATTTTTGTTTCGTTTTTCTTTTTTTTCTTCTTCTTCGTTTTAATGATCTTTTTTGTTTTTTTGTTTTTCTTTATTCTTCTTTTCTTTGGTGTCTTTTTTCCTCTTTCCTTTCTCTCTTTTACTCTTTTTCCGTCTTTCCTCTCTTCCTTTTCTTCTTTGTCTCTCTTTTCTCTCCTTTCCTCTCTTCCTTTTCTTCTTTTGTCTCTTTTCCATCTTTTTTTTTCTTTTTCTTTTGTGTTTTTTCCTCTTTCTTTTCTCTTCTTTGTCTCTTTTTCTCTTTTTCCTCTCTTCCTTTTCTTCTTTTGTGTCTCTTCCTTTTTTTCTTTCTTTTTTTCTCTTTTCCTATTTCTGTTCATTTTCTTTGCTTTTCCCTTTTCCTCTCTTCTTTTCATTTTTTTGTCTTTTCCTCTTCTCCTCTGTTTCTTTTTTTTTTTCTCTTTCGTTTTTCTTTTGCTTCTTTTCCTGTTTCATCTCATTTTCTCCTTTGTCTCTTTCCTTTTCTTTCTTCCTTCTCACTTTTTGTCTCTCTCTCTCTCTCTCTCTTCCTCTTCTCTATTCCTTTTCTTCTTTTGTCTCTCTTTTCCTTTTTCTTTCTTCTTCTTTTCTTTTCCTATTTCTCTATTAATTTTCTATTTTGTCTTTTTTCCTCCTTTTCCTCTTCCTTTTCTTCTTTTGCTTCTCTTTTCCTCCTTCCTTCTCTTCCTTTTCTTTATTTTCTCTTCTTTTTTATTTTGTCTCTTCCTTTCCTCCTTTTTGTCTCTTTTCCTTTTTTTTCTCTTTTCTGTTTCTTTTCTCCTTTTCTTCTACCTTTTCGCTTTTTTCTCTCTTCCATTGTTCGTGTCTCTTCTCTTTTACTCTCTTCCTCTCTTCCTTTTCTCCTCTTCTCTCATTTCCTCTTTTCTCATTTTTTTCTGTTCTCCTTTTCCTCTTCTTTTACTCTGTTCCTTTTCTCTCTTTTTCTTCTCTTCCTTCTCTCCTCTTCTCTCTCTTCCTTTTTTCTCATTTTCTTTTTCTTTTCTCTTTTGCTTCCTCTTCTTTTCATATCTCCTTGTTCTTATTTAATTTCTCACTTTTCCTTTTCTTTCTCTTCTTTTTCTAAACGAGAGAAAGAAGACGAGAGAGAGAGAGAGAGAGAGAGAGAGAGAGAGAGAGAGAGAGAGAAAGAGAGGTATGAAAAAATATAAGAAAGCTATGAATAGAAGAAAAGAATGAATAAGAAACATAAGAAAGTAAATAGAATAAAGAATGAAAAGAAGGAGGAATGAAAGAAAGGAAAAAAATACACCTGAAGGAATGAAGAAAGGGAGATAAGAAGGAGGGAGAAAGAAAAAGAAGAAAGAAAGAAGAAGAAGGAAATGAACCGTGAAAAGAGACGTATAAGATTTGTAGAAGAAAGAAAGAGAGATAAGGAACAGGAGGAGAAAGAAGAGGAGGAGGAGGAGGAGGAGGAGGAGGAGGAGGAGGAGGAGGAGAAGGAGGAGAAAGAGGAAGGAAAAAGACGTGAAAAAGGAAAATAAAAACCCGAAGAGAGAGAGAGAGAGAGAGAGAGAGAGAGAGAGAGAGAGAGAGAATCACGAAAAAGCATAACAAATAAACAAAACAAATCTACATACCTTTAAAATTGAAAGAGAAAGGGAAAATAAAGAAAAGAAGAAGAAGAAGAAGAGGAGGAGGAGGAGGAAGAAAGAGCTTGGAAAGAGGTTGGCGATAGGTAAGAAGAGGGATTAAGGAGGAACAGGCAAGTGGGGAGGATGGAGGGAAGATGGAAGGGAGAGGGAGGGAGGAGGAGGAGGGAGGGAAGGAGAGGGGCGGGGCAGCGTCTTCAGTGAACCGTCCTGCCGCGTGGTTCCGCCAGGTGCTGGAGGACCAAGGTAGCTTTAGGTTAGCGGGCCGCGAGGGAAGCGAGGGGAAGGAGGGTGCGAGGGTGGATGGTGCGGCTGTGAGGGGAGAGGAGGGAGAGTAGCGAGAGAGGTGGAAGAAGAGCAAGAGGAGGGATTATACAGTAGCAAATGTCACTTCCTCTTGCCTTTTTAGAGATTACTTTTACATCTGCTACTACTACTACCACCACCACCACCACCACCACCATTACTACTACTATCGCTGCCTAAGTGAGCCGTCATCCATCTCACCTGGTAATATGAAGACAGGTAACACTTGCGGCGCCACTTGAGCACAGGTGGACCCCAGGTGTGTGTCACGAGTGCTGTGGTGTTGTGGTGTTGTGGTGTTGTCCCAGCTGAGAGGAGGGTGTTGTGACGGTGCTAAAGTTGCTCTGTGGAGAATGTTGTGATGTAGGTTGTTGTTGTGGTGGTGGTGGTGGTGGTGGAGGAGGTGGTGGTGGTGTAATTGATGTTATTGTTGGTGTTGGTCTTCGTCTTTTCTCTTGTTGTTGTTGTTGTTCTTTTCTTCTTCTTTTTTCTTTTTCTTCTTCTCTCCTTTAATTGTTGTTCTTCTTTCTTTTCTTTTCTTCTTTTTTCTTCTTTTCTTCTTCCTTCTTGTCTTCTTTCTTCTTTTGTTTTTTGTCTTTTTGTTTTCTTCCTTCCTTCCGTTCTTTCTTTCTTCTTTTCCTTTCTTTCTTTCTTCTTCTTCTTCTTCTTCTTCTTCTTCTTCTTCTTCTTCTTCTTCTTCTTCTTCTTCTTCTTCTTCTCCTCCATCTCCTTTCCTTCTCCTTCTCCTTCTCCTTCTCCTTCTCCTTCTCCTTCTCCTTCTCCTTCTCCTCCTCCTCCTCCTCCTCCTCCTCCTCCTCCTCCTCCTCCTCCTCCTCCTCCTCCTCCTCCAGCGTAGAGTGACCAAGATGATTCCGAGATTAAGAAACAAGCCGTATGAGGAACGACTGGAAGCATTAAATTTATTCAGCTTAACAAAGCGCAGGATAAGAGGAGACCTAATCGAAGTTTTCAAAATTTTTCAGGGATACAACAACCTTGATGTAAATAAATATTTTACTATTGATCATTCCACCATAACAAGGAATAATGGATTTAAAATTACACCAAAACGCTTTAAAACCCACGAGGCAAAGCACTTTTTCTTTAATAGAATTGTTAACATTTGGAATAAGCTTCCTTCAGAAATAGTAAACAGTACTTCCATTGCATCATTCAAAAACAAAATTGATAAATATTTAAAGAATAACCCCCAACAAGCTCTCTTCTTGTCTGAATAATTAAACATTATATTAGTATGTCTATTATTTTGTGTAACTTTCTTATAGATAGATATGTAGAGTTCACCGTAGGGTGAATAATAGAATCTCCTTTCATCCTTTCCTGTGAAAATTCCATGTCAGTTTTTCCATACTGCATGGTACTTTTCCAAGCTATTTTCCATGCCAGCGAAAGCTGGAGGGAGTGGTGGGTGGGGAGGAGCCTTCTCCTGTACTGTCCTGTCTCTCTTATCTGTAGCCAGTTAGAAGTAGTTACCAAACAGCCTCGAAAGGACCAACAGGTCTGTTGCTGTTTGACTTTCCTTTGTATTCCTCCTCCTCCTCCTCCTCCTCCTCCTCCTCCTCCTCCTCCTCCTCCTCCTCCTCCTCCTCCTCTCTCCGTTCCCTAGAGCACCTTCTAACATGGTGATCAGATCTACGTGTGTGTGTGTGTGTGTGTGTGTGTGTGTGTGTGTGTGTGTGTGTGTGTGTGTGTGTGTGTGTGTGTGTGTGTCTCAAGGCTGTCCGTTTCTTTCATTCACGCTTCGTCTTATTCAGTACAAAAATATCCGTTTATTTATGTATACACACGTGGTTGTTTGTCTTATGGCCTTGTATTCGTAGCCATCTGTGTGTGTGTGTGTGTGTGTGTGTGTGTGTGTGTGTGTGTGTGTGTGTGTGTGTGTGTGTGTGTGTGTCCGTCAGTCCATTTTCGATGAGGTAAGTCCTGAGTTATGACTGGGATGAATGAACAAAATTTAGATACGTTATCTTAGGCCTTTCATGCATGTATGTATGTATTTGTGTGTGTGTGTGTGTGTGTGTGTGTGTGTGTGTGTGTGTGTGTGTGTGTGTGCATGTATGTTTGTCCTTATCTGTCTAGCTTATTTGTTTATCTACGGTAAGAGAGAGAGAGAGAGAGAGAGAGAGAGAGAGAGAGAGATCAAAACAAAGACACACTAAACACACCAAACACACCAACACACACACACACACACACACACACACACACACACACACACACACACACACACACACACACACACACACACACACACACACACACACACACCACAGCTCCATCACTCATCCAATCGCTTCACCTGTGTTCCCCAGAGTGTCACCTGGGGGAGGGCGGCGAGGACAGGGCACTTGGGTGGTCACGTGCAGACTTGTCTTCCTTGAGGGCCTTGAGGGGAC
The DNA here is from genome assembly GCF_017591435.1 of Portunus trituberculatus. Lineage (NCBI taxonomy): Eukaryota > Metazoa > Arthropoda > Malacostraca > Decapoda > Portunidae > Portunus > Portunus trituberculatus. Next base: position 18,884,108 of record NC_059273.1, read on the forward strand.
AGCGCTGGGGTGAAGGTACTGCCGGGCTCCCACACATGCACCGGACACGTGACTCTCGATCGGAGGTACGAGTTCGTCTGTCCTAATCACTGACGCAGCGCAGGTATGTACCTTTGCCTCGTCTCGTGTGTAGATAGGTAGGTTGATGGATGGGTGGGCAGATAGATAGATAGATAGATAGATAGATAGATAAATAGATAGGTATGTGCCTTTGCCTCGCAATATAGATAGGTAGGTTGATGGATAGATAGATTGATGGATAGATAGATAGATAGATAGTTAGATAAATAGTTAGATGGATAGACAGATAGATGGATAGATAGATAGACAGATAGATAGTCAAGGGCTGGAATTTCACACATATTAAAACAAGAACATTTACACTATATAGGCAATACCATTCACAGTAGACAATTATACAGATGGATAATTATATCGATAATTTGTTGACAGTTGCTATTTTACTCTTTCTCTCTCTACACACACACACACACACACACACACACACACACACACACACACACACACACACACACACACACACACACACACACACACACACACACACACACACACACAGCATACCTTTCCTCGCCAGATTGCTGGTGATACACACGCGATCATACACTTGTGCAGGAATATGACGTAGTTTTTATGTGAACACACGTACGTACATACGCGCCAAAAGGAAGGAAGTAATGCGCATGTTCCTCTCTGTCACTCGTTGCTTCTTGTGGCGGAGGAAGTTTTATTTGTTATCTGCTCATTTCTTTATCTATTTTTGTGTTGTTTCATCATTATCTTACTTCCTTACTTCTTTTCTTATCAATATTTTTTGTTCATCTACATTTAGTACAATCTAGTTTTAGTTCGTGTTCGTTTAGGTGAACAAAAAATACGTTAACAAAATATCGATAAGAAAGAAGTAAGGAAGAAAGAGAACAA
>NC_059273.1:18895052-18900052 GCF_017591435.1 Portunus trituberculatus
TTTTGCTTCGTGAGACAGAGAGAGAGAGAGAGAGAGAGAGAGAGAGAGAGAGAGAGAGAGAGAGAGAGAGAGAGAGAGAGAGATTAAGGAAGGGAAAAAATAGAAGAGAGGAAGGGAAATGAAGTAGTAGACGAAGGAAGACGAGAAAATGCAAAAAAAAAAAAAAAGGGAGAAGAAAGGAAATGAGACAAAGAATAGACGAGAGGAAGAGAGGAAAAACAAGAGAGAGAGAGAGAGAGAGAGAGAGAGAGAGAGAGAGAAATCCATATTATAAAACCAATACGGAAAGAAAGCGATAAAAAAAAAATAAATAAATAGATAAAAAATAAATAAATAGGAAGAAAAAACAACAACAACGGACTACAAAGGAACACAAAGGAAGAACAAGCAGAACCCAGACTTGTCAATCCTTATAAAGCTGTTCTATGCAAGCCACTCAGACCCACTGAACTTGAGGCGTGGGACAGTGACGGCCAGTGACGGGTGAGAGATGAAGAAAACTACCCCTCTCTCTCTCTCTCTCTCTCTCTCTCTCTCTCTCTCTCTCTCTCTCTGTGTCGAAGATTAAGTACAAGAAGACGAAAGGGATATGACTAATAGGTGGAATGAGAGAGAGAGAGAGAGAGAGAGAGAGAGAGAGAGAGAGTGATGGGGGTAGATATAATGTAAGGAAATGAAGAACAGAAGGAGGGAGATAAGAGATGAGAGAGAGAGAGAGAGAGAGAGAGAGAGAGAGAGAGAGAGAGAGAGAGAGAGAGAGGAAAAGAGAGAGAAGGAAAGGTAGATTAAAGTAAGAAAGATGAGTAAGTGAGAGAGAATGATAAAGACATAAATAGGGAAGTATAAGAATCAAGCAGTAAATGTTGATAATGGATAGAAAGATGAGAAAAAAAAAAGAGAAAGAAAAGAAAGGGAAAGGAGAGAAGTGAGCTTAACCCCTTCAGTACTGGAACACATTTTTGCCTCGAGTTATAAGTGTGATTAGACCATTTTTATTGACAAGGAAGGGTCTGTGGAGGTCAGAAGATTAATAGCCACAGTCTTCACTATTTTAATCACCCATATGGATTTTTGAAGCTGTATAAAACCGCTAAATAGTAACCAGAATAAGACTCATGTTTTGTACGGCATTTTAAGTCAGTTTGGCATGTTTTCAGGGCATTTTAAGACAGAATATAATGTTTTTCAGGACATTTTAAGACAGTTTGACTACGAGTAGACCATTTTATTGACATTACGAAGGGTCTATGGAGGTCAAGAGATTAATGGCCACAGTCTTCACTATTTTAATCACCCATATGAATTTCTGAAGGTGTACAAAATCGTCAAAAAGTAAGCACAGTGAATATAAAAACGCGTCCCAGTAGTGAAGGGGTTAAGGAGTAAAGGGTTCTACAGGCGACAAAGGGACAGGAAGGAAGGGTCTGGGGAGTTCTGAGGGACTGTTATCTGCATCCGTTCATGTGTTGGTGTTGTGACTCGTGGCGCGGCGAGGCAGAGCAGTGAAGGGAAAGGGAATTGGTTTTCACTCTTAAGTCTGGTTCGTTGTTCTTGCAGGAGTGAATGTTTGGCGCTGTAATTTGCGTCTGTGTCACGTCCATAGATAGACACACGGATAGATAGATTTTTAAGAGGAGAAAGCTGGCCAAGGGTAACATGAAACGAAAAAATAAGGTCCACTAAGTTTTCCAGTTCCCTAGCAGGTTCGAGAGAGTTAGCCAAAATGAAGGAGATAAATGTCTTGAAGCCTGCCTCTTAGATGAAGCCAAAACATGGGAAGCTGGAAATACAGAAGCAGGCAGGGAGTTCCAGAGTGTGCCAGAGAAAGGTATGAATGATTGAAAGTACTGGTTAGACAAACAAACAAACAGATAGATAGATAGAGTGTAGAAATCTTGTCTCCCTGCCTGTAGAATTGTAAAAACAAGTAAAAAAACAAAAAAAAAAAAAAAAACTCGTGTAAATTGAAATAAAGGCTTTTGAAATAATGGAGGTGAAGTACAGAAGTGTTTGAGAATACCAACCAATGTATTGTTGATTAATGGCTTAGCTGTGAAATGTATAGAGATTCCACACCAAAAACCAGTCACTCAACACTACAATCTCCGCTAACTCACCCTCTACATATGGAATAAATGTTACGCTTCCCAATCTTGCTTTTAGTCATTTCTTTTATCTTTGTGTTTTATAATTTATAGATACTTCATATTTCGCTTGAAGAAGATTTATGATAAAGCCAAATCCAGTAAAAATAATGATGATGATGATAAAATAACATATATATGATCAGAGAGAGAGAGAGAGAGAGAACTGTAATATAAACTGATGGAGGAGGAGGAGGAGGAGAGGAATCAGTAAGAGGAGGAGAAGGAGGAGGCGGATGGTGGTCAGGGAAGTAAAGAATAGGAATAAAATAAAAAAAAAAGAAAAAAAAGGAGGGAAGGAGAATTTGAGAGCAATGAGAGAAAAATAAAGAAGAAAAGATAGGAAAGAAAGAAGGAAAGCGAAAAAATGCTGTGAATATGAGAGAGAGAGAGAGAGAGAGAGAGAGAGAGAGAGAGAGACCAAAAAACGAAAAAAAAGTAAAGACAAATAGACGATGATGTAACTAAAGAAAAAAAAAAAAGAAAAACACTATAACTGCAATAAAATAAGAAAGGAAAAAGAAAAAAAAATAACAAAAATTGAATATTAAGTTCGCTATAACGAGACTTCTGGCATTACGTAAAATAGGGATTATTTATAGCAGTGAAGAGGTTAGGTACACAGGTGAGCGTTGTGTGTCGTGTGGGGGAAGGAGGGGGGGGGTGATGGGTAGGTGTGTTTGGTGTGTGGGGGGTAGAATGGTGAGGTGAAGGAGTAAAAGGCAACAAGAAAGCACTGTCTCATTTTTTTTTTTTTTTTTTTTTTTTTTTGCCTGTGACAGAGAGAGAGAGAACGGTGGTGCCTCGTCTCTCTTTGCTTGCTGCTTCCTTGCTTCCTCCTCCTCCTCTTCTTCTTCTTCTTCTTCTTCTTCTTCTTCTTCTTCTTCTTCTTCTTCTTCTTCTTCTTCTTTCCTGTTCTTGTTCTGTTCTACTTCTTCTTCTTCGTCTTCATCTTCTTTCTTGTTCTTGTTATTTTTCTTCTTCCTCCTCCTCCTCCTCCTCCTCCTCCTCCTCCTCCTCCTCCTCCTCCTCCTCCTCCTCCTCTTTTTTTTTCTTTTTCTTCCGTATTCTGTTCTTTTCCCTTTTCCTTCTATTTTTCTGAGTTTTTACAGCAGCCACCACCACCACTACCACCACTACTACCACCACTACTGCTGGTACTACTACTACTACCACTACTACTACTACTACTACTACTACTACTACTACTACTACTACTACTACTACTACTACTAAATACACACACACACACACACACACACACACACACACACACACACACACACACACACACAAGAAATACTCGTAATGATAAGAGAGTGAATAGACAATAAGATAAAGAAAAAGAAGGAAAAAAGTAAAAAAAAAAAAAGAAAAAGAAAGACATGAAAATAAAGCAGAAAAGAACTATTAACAAAACTTACAAGAAGAAGAAATAAGAAGAAAAAAAAAATCAGAACTTAGAATGGAAAAGCAAGTCAGAAAGAGAGAGAGAGAGAGAGAGAGAGAGAGAGAGAGAGAGAGAGAGAGAGAGAGAGAGAGAGAGAGAGAGAGAGAGTATTTTCGAATGTTTATTTACGTGGTTTCCTATTTTTAGACACTCCGATACTGTGTCTTCTGCTTCCTGGAGTGATAGGCCGTGACACTGTGCCTTACCTAACAAACCCACTCCCATCACCACGCTAATGAGAGAGAGAGAGAGAGAGAGAGAGAGAGAGAGAGAGAGAGAGAGAGAGAGACGCTTTTACAATTGTTTTATCTACTTTACTATGAAACTGAGAAGGAAAAATGAATATACGATGATGGTAAGGTGTTTTATTGGATAGGAATACTATGTGTGTTAGGTTAGGTTAGGTTAGGTTAGGTTAGGTTAGGTGGATTATGATAGGTAGGGATAGTAGTTTGTGGCCGCCTTGTACAGTGGAATCATGCATGCTTTGGGGTCCGAGGGTGTCTCCAAGCGCACGGGTTCGAATCCTGTCCACGGTCCGAGTGTAGGTTGGGCTTCCTCACTCAGGGCAACGGTTTCCTAGCGGGTGGACTTTGAGATAGGAGGTACCACAAAAAGTATCACCTTTAGCCCAGAAATTCCTGTGAAAAGCCCACATGGTGTAAAGAAAAAAATTAGAAAATAATATAAATGTGTGGGTAGGGAAGCATTGGTTAGGTCAGTGGAAAGGATCAGCATTATGATTGTTACTTTGGTATGTGATGTGCAGTGCGTGTCATAAAGCTGGTTTAGTATGTGATCTACGCTTTATCTTGTGATCTACAGCAAGAAATATTACGCTTTTTTTCCTCTTTATCATCAAGAGACAAAGAAAGCACTTGTCTTGGTTTGAAGCGTGGAATGTCTGTTCGAGTGTCGAGGCTCTGGTCCCGACTATAGCAGTAGAGCAGCACACGTGGCGACACCATGCACACTTCATTCGTGGAACACTGAAAGCTTTTCCACTTTTTAGAGAGCCAGCACTCAAGTGGGCCTTTTTTCAATCTTTTCTTTTTTTTGCCCTTGGCTGGCCCTCTTCTCTACACAAAAAGAAAATAAAAATTCAAAGAAAAGTTGCAGGAAATTCGCTATTCAATGTAACGAATGGCCAGCACACTTTAATTCAAATCGTTTCAGTCACCATCATTTAACCGTCAGCCATCACATCAGGCTGACACGTGGCTGTTCTCTTAAAAGACATGGAAATCTGCGTCCACTCATCCTCTCTATCCAGATATGTATCTTCTCTTTTACAGTTCCCAATTAACTGCATGGATACTAATACTGGATTACTCTCCCTATCCAGCCACACACGAACACACATCCACGGGAGGCAACGTGCAAGGTGAGAGGAGTCACTTCATGAC
>NC_059273.1:18905052-18910052 GCF_017591435.1 Portunus trituberculatus
TTTTGTTGTTTATGTTGTGCCGGTGTAGGGAGGTTGTGGTTGTGGTTGTTATTTTTACTATTTGTCGATCTTTTTTTTTTTCATTCATTTGCAGGGTTGTGTTTGGGTTGCTTCGCTTTTTTTTTTTTTTTTATGTAAGAGGGGAGAACTGTCAAAGGGCAAGAAAAAAAAAAAAAAAAAAAAGGCCCACTCTGTCGCCCTTACAGGTCCGAAATGGTTATCCAAAAAAAGGGATAAATGTCTTGAAACCTTCCTCTTAAAAGAACTCAAGTCGTAGGAAGATGGGAATACAGAAGCAGGCAGGGAGTTCCAGAGTTTACCATAGAAAGGTATGAATGATTGAGAGTACTGGTTAACTCTTGCATTAGAGGGTTGGACAGAATAGGGATGAGATGAAGAAGAAGCAAGGCCGCAGGAGGAAGGGAGGCATGCAGTTAGCAAGATCAGAAGAGCAGTTAGCATGAAAATAGCGATACAAGAGAGTAAGAGATGCAACATTCTGGCGGTAAGAAAGAGGCTGAAGACAGTCAGTCGGAGGGGACGGGTTGATGAGACGAAAAGCTTGTGATTCCACCCTATCTAATAAAACTGTGTGAGTGGAACAGTACTCCATACATACTTGTACCGAGTTGGCAGTTGGGGAATGAGAAAAACTGGCAGAGACTGGAGTGAAGCTTGTAATAGTTTTGTTTGTGTGAGGCGGAGAGGTTTGGTGATCCTGCTTTTTTTTTTTTTTTCTGACATAGTCTGTGAAATATGCCCTTTATTTTTACTGTACTATTAAATTTTGTTTTCATTTCACTTTTTTCTGGAATAAATGTTGGAAGTCTTTAAATATGTCAAACAAATAGATTGGAAGATATCATACATTAGTAAACGTTTTTCCGAGATAATTGAAATATTTCTTAATTTCTCTTCTTTTTATTAATTCACAATTCTGAAGCATACTCAGTTTTGTTTACGTCGTATGAATTAGTGTAAGGAAAACGTGTTGATAATTCTACTGACGTTTTTTTTTCCTTATCATGTAAAGTGTTTTATTATCATCATATTATTATCATATTGTCATTCATAGTGCTGATAAATCCTTTACTTATATCTCACGAACAAAATTAACCTCTTCAGCACTGGGACACATTTTTACCTTGAATTTCGGGTGTGATTAGACGGTTTTGTTGACATTAGGAAGGGTCTATGGAGGTCAGAAGATTGATGGCCACAGTCTTCACTATTTCAATCCCCCACATGAGTCTCTGATGCTGTGTAAGATCAGATAATAACTAAAAGGAATATAAAAACGTGTCATGTTACTGAAGAGGTGTAGAAGGTGTCTTAATTCTGAGCACGTCGTTTTCTATTAATAACCAAACCAGTTACAGTAATGGAATGTGTTAAGAAGTTTTGTTCACGTGATACTAATACGATAAAATGAGAGAGAGAGAGAGAGAGAGAGAGAGAGAGAGAGAGAGAGAGAGAGAGAGAGAGAGAGAGAGAGAGTTTATGAAGAGCATTATGACTTTTTATGGGTTTTGACAAGAAGATAAGGACACATTTTGACTGACGTTGTTTTCATTGTAACTTAAAATAAAAGAAAAAGAGGGATGAAATGAGAGAGAGAGAGAGAGAGAGAGAGAGAGAGAGAGAGAGAGAGAGAGAGAGAGAGAGAGAGAGAGAGAGAGATGTTAACGAGAAATATTTATGATTAATTTTTCGTGTGTATGTAAATGTTAGGTTGGTTGAGGTTGTGTTAGGTGAGGGACGGCAAGGTGTGGCGAAGTTGGATTAGGTTACATTACACAAGGTGAGTTTGCATTAAGGAGAAGCATGAGAGAGAGAGAGAGAGAGAGAGAGAGAGAGAGAGAGAGAGAGAGAGAGAGAGAGAGAGAGAGAGATCGTAAAAGGGAGGAAAATAGAGGAAAGAGAAAAAAGAGAGAGCAAAAATATAATAGAAAGATGAAAAGTAGATTAAGGGAGAGAGAGAGAGAGAGAGAGAGAGAGAGAGAGAGAGAGAGAGAGAGAGAGAGAGAGAGATGAGAAGTGGAATAGGGAGAAACTGACAAATAAGAAGAAAAGTGAAGAGAGAGACTATAGAAAGGAGAGAGGGAGGGAAAAGGAAGGAAGGGGAGGGGAAGAGAAAAAGAGAAGGAGAGAAAGAAAGGAAAAGGGAGGAACAGAAGAAGAAAAAATTACTAGGAAGGAGAGAAGGAGGAAGGAAAGAAAGGAAGTTGTCGTGATCCGAGCTGTTGCACGACGTTGCACAAATTGTCTAGCTACTGGCTATAAATAGTCAAAGGTTTTTTCTATCTTTAATTTACAAAAATAATATCTATACATAAGGTGTTCGATACGGCGCCGACAAGTAACAATCACAACTCTTTCTGTTGCAATTACAATTTCTCTTACAAACATCCTTAAGAATTACATTAATCTCGTACATATTCTCGCATCAAAACGGATTTCACTTCAAACATCATCCACAATATCTTCATAACGTATTACAACATCTGAACACGGTGCTTTATTTATCCGTAAATCTCATACGTAGTACGTACAATATTACCCCTTTTTTCCCAGCTACCCGTATGTAAGGATGACCTTTACTTGGTACATGAATGCAAGCAACCACATGACGTACCACCAAATATATTACCATACACATATAATTACCAGACTCCGTTCAACAAAATGACAACGTAACACCACCGAAATATAATGACAAATATTGATATTTCCACACAAGTGACTTCCCACAAGTAATCTCTTTCTCTTGGTACCCATACATGGAACCACGTTAACTTCGTACACAATTACACACTAGTAAATATGTTATGTAACTTATTCGTCAGAGCAACACACATGCACATACGTAGGTAGCCGTATACAAATTCCCTTACTCATAGATGAAAACGCAAGTATATAACGACGTCATTATGAACCAAAGTACAACCACATAAACCATAATAAACTAATACCACATAATACCTAAACCTCCTATCATGTTTCTTCCTCCATTCTAATTTACCTCAAAAGACTGCATTGCAACTTATAAGCTCCACTTACTGGTTATATATGAAGTACAAAACGCCGCCCTCAGCTATGCAGCCGAGGGTGGCCCGCTTAGAGCCGCGGTTGTCCTCTCTGCTTCCTCTCTCTCTCTCTCTGCCCCAATCCTCTACAATTTCCCTTCAGGAACTTATGGGGGCGTGTCTTGACCCACACAACACGCCCCTCAGAATGTACCGTTCACCAATCAAGTACAAGCTCACGTGAACTCCACGTGTGGTATGAACAACATCCAAGAACGACAACAACACCACAGAATGTTTACCTGACCTGGGCTATATATATCTGCCCGGGCTGCCCTGGGTCAACTGGCCTGGGTCATTAAATGTTTCCTGTTGACCTTCCTGCCCTTCCTAATCTCTTTTATGGCTGGATACGACTACACACCGCATACTGGCGAACTATCATACATCCATATATCTTTATTTCTTGTATCTTCATATTTCTCATATTGCACTTATGATGTAGGCATCTGACAAAGTGAGGAAAGGGGAGAGGAAAAGAAGAGAGACTATAGGAAGAGAGGGAGAGAAATGAAGGAAAAGAAGAAAACTAAGGAGAAAGAGAAGAGAGAGAGAGAGAGAGAGAGAGAGAGAGAGAGAGAGAGAGAGAGAGAGAGAGGAAAGGAGATCAGGGAGGGAGGGAGAGAAAGGGAGAGAGGAGAAGAGAAAGACTGTAGGAAGGAGAGGAGGGAAGAGAGGGAGAGAAAAGAGAAAAGGAGAGAGAGGAAAAGAAGATAGATTAAAGAGAGAGAAGAGAGGAGAGAGAGAGAGAGAGAGAGAGGAAAATGGAGAGAGGAAGAAAAGAAGAAAACTATAAGGAGAGAGAGAGAGAGAGGAGAGAAAGAGAGGGGAGGAGAGGTGAGAGGAAGAGGAGACTAAAAGGAGAGAGGGAAGAGAGGTAGGGAGAGAGAAGAAGGGAAAGGGAGGGGGAAGAGAGGGAAAGAAAGAGAAGGGAAGGAGGGAGGGAGAAAAAGGAAGGGAAAGGAAGAGAGGGGAAAGAATAAAGGGAAGAGGGAAGAGAGGGAGAGAATAGAGGGGAGGAGAGAGGGAAGAGAGGGGAGGAGAGGGGAAGGTGTTGCTGTTACCTGGTGTTGTCTGTGTCATTCGGTGTTGTCTGTCTCTGGAACACTTCGAGGCTGATTTGAAGGAGTGTGTCTGTGTGTCTGTCTGTCTGTCTGTCTGTGTGTCTGTGTGTCTGTCTGTGTGTCTGTGTGTCTGCGTTTTTCTTGCTGTGTCGCCCTGTTCTATTTGTGGTCTTTATTCTCTCTCTCTCTCTCTCTCTCTCTCTCTCTCTCTCTCTCTCTCTCTCTCTCTCTTTTTACTCATTTTCTTTTATTTTTTTTTTTTTTTTTTTACATTTTTTCATTTTTTAATCAATTTGTATTCTCTTGTTCTTCTTTTGTGTTCTTTTTTTTTTTTTTTTCAATGTTTCTTTTCTTCCTTTTTCTTCTTTTCTTTGCTTGTATTGTTTGTTGTTTTGTGTCTTTCTTTTCTTTTCTTCTTTTCTCTTCATTGTTTTCTTTCATTCATTTATTTTTTTGTTTTCTTTGTTTATTGCTATTTTTCAGTTTGCCTTTTTTTTCTTTCATTGTCCGTCTGTCTGTCTGTCTGTTTGTCTGTCTGTGTCTCTCTCTCTCTCTTTCTCTCTCTATCTGTCTATCTATATCTATCTATATGTCTGTCTGTCTGTCTGTCTCTCTATCTATCTGTCTGTCTGTCTGTCTGTCTGTCTGTCTGTCTGTCTGTCTGTCTGTCTCTCTCTCTCTCTCTCTCTCTCTCTCTCTCTCTCTCTCTCTCTCTCTCTCTCTCTCTCTCTCTCTCACGTGTGGCCCTCTGGGTAGAATGACTACATGTTGGTGCATATGTCTGAAAGGAAGTGTGTGGGTGGCGGCGGCGGCGGCGGTGGTGGCGGTGGGGGAGGTGGTGATGGTGGTG
>NC_059273.1:18912552-18917552 GCF_017591435.1 Portunus trituberculatus
ACTACTAGCTTAGAGAGAGAGAGAGAGAGAGAGAGAGAGAGAGAGAGAGAGAGAGAGAGAGAGAGTCGACGATATATTAAGAATAGGGTAAATGTGAGATGAGAATAAGAGGAATTTTACGCCAGAAAGATTATCAGGAAGACGAAGAGGACAAGAAGGAGGAGGAGGAGGAGGAGGAGGAGGAGGAGGAGGAGGAGGAGGAAGAGAAGAAGACGATGTACTTTCTTCTCTAATGTTAAAGGTCACTTGGAATTTTGCGTTCCTTGAAGGAGAAATGTTCCCAAGTGACCATAGTAGTAGTAGTAGTAGTAGTAGTAGTAGTAGTAGTAGTAGTAGTAGTAGTAGTAGTAGTAGTAGTAGTAGTGGTAGTGGTAGTAGTTGTTGTTGTTGTTGTAGCAGTATTAATTAAGTAAACCTTTTTTTTTTTTGTTGTCCTTGTCCAATTTCCCCTCTTACATAAAAAAAAAGTAGCAGTAGTAGTGGTAGCAGTAATAGTGGTGATAGTAGTAGTAGTAGTAGTAATTATTATAGTTTGTGTAGATGAGACTAGCTTTTGCTTCACCACCACCACCACTACTACTACCACTGCTGCACCACTATCACTACTGCCACCACTACACCACCACCACCACTGCTGCCACCACTACCACCACCACCACTACTACTGCACCACTACTGACACCACTGCTACTGCTGCTACCACTGCTGCTACTACTACTACTGCTACTACTACTACGACTACAACTTCTACTACTAATACTAATAATGATGGTAATGATACTACTACTACTACTACTACTAATAATAATAATAATAATAATAATAATAATGATAATAATAATACTTTTTAGTCATCATTATCATATTCATTATCACAACAACAACAACAACAACAACAACAACAACTTCTGACAAAGCAGTACAAATATACAAACACTTCATTTCTCGTTTTCTTCTTCCTTGTTTTATTTGTTCATTATTATTATTATTATTATTATTATTATTATTATTATTATTATTATTATTATATATATATACCTTACCTTACCTTATCTTACCTGCCAATATAATTCTCCTTTTCATTTACATTCCTCATTTATTATCACTTTTTTTCTGTTTCCCTTTTATCAATATTTCCTATTTTCTTTTCCCTTCTCTTTTGTCTCTCTCTCTCTCTCTCTCTCTCTCTCTCTCTCTCTCTCTCTCTCTCTCTCTCTCTCTCTCTCTCTCTCTCTCTCTCTCTCTCTCTCTCTCTCTCTCTCTCTCTCTCTCTCTCTCTACTTGTCTATCTATATACGCAACGACTTAACTTGCTCTCCTGCCCACGCTCTTGAGTCTTCCGAATTTTCCACCATCTGGCTACGACTTAACAGTCACTCTCAAACTAAATTCATCTGTGCTGTTTATCTCTCCCCTAACTCTTCTGACTATAGTAATTTCTTCGACTACTTAACTTCTAAAGTGGAGCACATTCTGTCCCTCTACCCTTTCGCTGAGATTTCCATTCTTGGAGATTTCAATGTTCACCACCAGCTTTGGCTTTCCTCTCCCTTCACTGACCACCCTGGTGAACTAGCCTTCAACTTTGCTATCCTCCATGACCTAGAGCAACTGGTGCAACACCCTACTCGTATTCCTGACCGTCTTGGAGACACGCCCAACATTCTTGATCTCTTCCTCACCTCTAACCCTTCTGCTTATGCTGTCACCCTTTCATCTCCGTTGGGCTCCTCCGATCACAATCTCATTTCTGTATCTTGTCCTATTTTTCCAATCCCTCCGCAGGATCCCCAAAGCGAAGGTGCCTCTGGCGTTTTGCCTCTGCCAGTTGGGGGACCTGAGGAGGTATTATGCTGATTTTCCTGGAATGATTATTGCTTCCGTGTCAGAGACCCATCTCTTTGTGCTGAACGCATAACAGAGGTGTTAGTATCTGGCATGGAGGCGTACATTCCTCATTCTTTTCTCAACCTAAACCTTCTAAACCTTGGTTTAACTCAGCCTGTTCTCGTGCTATACATGATAGAGAGGTTGCCCACAAAAGGTACTTGAGCCTTCCATCTCCTGAATCTCATGCACTTTATATCTCTGCCCGGAATCATGCCAAGTCTGTTCTTCAACTTGCCAAACACTCTTTCATAAATAGGAAATGTCAAAATCTTTCAAACTCAAACTCTCCTCGTGACTTCTGGCATCTAGCCAAAAACATCTCAAATAACTTCACTTCTTCATCTTTCCTCCTTTATTTCATCCTGATGGCACCACTGCCATCTCTTCTGTCTCTAAAGCTGAACTCTTTTCTCAAACCTTTGCTCACAACTCCACCTTGGACGATTCTGGGCTTGTCCTCCCTCTCCTCCTCCCTCTGACTATTTCATGTCTACAATCAAAATTCTTCGTAATGATGTTTTCCATGCCCTTGCTGGCCTAAACCCTCGGAAGGCTTATGGACCTGATGGGGTCCCTCCTATTGTTCTCAAAAACTGTGCTTCTGTGCTTGCACCTTGCCTGGCCAAACTCTTCCAACTTTGTCTATCGACTTCTACCTTTCCTTCCTGCTGGAAGTTCGCCTACATTCAGCCTGTTCCTAAAAGGGTGACCGTTCTAACCCCTCAAACTACCGTCCTATAGCTTTAATCTCTTGCTTGTCTAAAGTTTTTGAATCTATCCTGAATAGGAAGATTCTCAAACATCTGTCACTTCACAATCTTCTGTCTGATCGCCAGTATGGCTTCCGTCAAGGTCGCTCTACTGGTGATCTTCTGGCTTTCCTTACTGAGTCTTGGTCATCCTCTTTTAGAGATTTCGGTGAAACTTTTGCTGTTGCGTTAGACATATCAAAAGCTTTTGATAGAGTCTGGCATAAAGCTTTGATTTCAAAACTGCCCTCCTACGGCTTCTATCCTTCTCTCTGCAACTTTATCTCAAGTTTCCTTTCCGACCGCTCTATTGCTGCTGTGGTAGACGGCTACTGTTCTTCTCCTAAACCTATTAATAGTGGTGTTCCTCAGGGTTCTGTCCTGTCACCCACTCTCTTTCTATTATTCATTAATGACCTTCTTAACCAAACTTCTTGCCCTATCCACTCCTACGCTGATGATACCACCCTACATCTTTCCACGTTCTTTCAGAGACGTCCAACCCTTCAGGAAATTAACAGATCACGCGGGACGCCACGGAACGCCTGACTTCCGATCTTTCTAAGATTTCCGATTGGGGCAGAGAAAATCTAGTAGTTTTCAATGCCTCAAAACTCAATTCCTCCATCTATCAACTCGACACAACCTTCCAGACAACTATCCCTCTTCTTCAATGACACTCAACTGTCTCCTCTTCCACAATGAATATCCTCGGTCTGTCCTTTGCTCATAATCTTAACTGGAAACTTCACATCTCATCTCTTGCTAAAACAGCTTCTATGAAATTAGGTGTTCTGAGGCGTCTCCGCCAGTTTTTCTCGCCCCTCCAACTGCTTACTCTGTATAAGGGCCTTATCCGTCCCTGTATGGAGTACTCTTCGCATGTTTGGGGGTTCCAGTCACACAGCTTTGCTTGATAGGGTGGAATCGAAAGCTCTTCGTCTCATCAACTCCCTCCTCTGACTAACTGTCTTCAGTCTCTTTCTCACCGCCGAAATGTTGCATCCCTTTCTATATTTTATCGCTATTTTCATGGTAACTGTTCTACTGATCTTGCTAACTGCATGCCTCCCTCCTCCTGCGGCCACGCTGCACAAGGCTTTCTTCTTCCTCTCATCCCTATTCTGTCCAACTCTCTAATGCAAGAGTTAACCAGTACGCTCAATCATTCATCCCTTTCACTGGTAAACTCTGGAACTCCCTCCCTGCATCTGTATTTCCAAATTCCTACAACTTGTCTTCTTTTAAGAGGGAGGTATCGAGGCATTTGCTCCCCTAATTCTGGCTGACGGTTTTGGCACTTTTTGAACTCTTTGGAGAGCCAGCGCTCAAGTGGGCCTTTTTCTAACTATCTTTTTTTTTTGCCCTTGGCTGGCCCTCTTCCCTACGTAAAAAAAAAAAAAAAAAAAAATCTTCCCTCCCTCTATTCCCTCTTCATCATTCTCTTTTCTTTCTCTTTACTCAACTAGAAATCCTCACCTCCACTTCCTCCTCCTCCTCCTCCTCCTCCTCCTCCTCCTCCTCCTCCTCCTCCTCCTCCTCCTCCTCCTCCTCCTCCTCCTCCTCCTTTTTTATTTTACTTTTTCCACATTCCTTCTTCCGTCCTTCTCCTCTCCTTTCCTCTAACTGTGTAGCTTCCCAACACCTCCTCCTCCTCCTCCTCCTCCTCCTTCTTCCTTAATTCTTCTTTTATTCTCTTACTTGTCGTTCTTCTTTTTCTTCTTCTTCTTCTTCTTCTTCTTCTTCTTCTTCTTCTTCTTCTTCTTCTTCTTCTTCTTCTTGTTCTTCTTGTTCTTGTTCTTGTTCTTCTTCTTCTTATTATTGTTCTTATTATTCTTCTTCTTCTTATTCTTATTATTATTATTATTATTATTATTATTATTATTATTATTATTATTATTATTATTCTTCTTCCTCTTCTTCTTCTTCGTCCTCCTCCTCTTCTTCTTCTTCTTCTTCTTCTTCTTCTTTTTCTTGTTGTTGTTGTTGTTGTTGTTGTTGTTGTTGTTGTTCTTCTTCTTCTTTTTCTCCTCCTCCTCCTCCTCCTCCTCCTCCTCCTCCTCCTCCTCCTCCTCCTCCTCCTCCTCCTCCTCCTCCTCCTCCTCCTCCTCCTCCTCCTTCTTCTTCTTTTACTTTTCTTCTTCTTCTTCTTCTTCTTCTTCTTCTTCTCCATCATCATCATCATCATCATCATCATCATCATCATCATCCTCATCTTTTTCTTCTTCTTTTCCTTCTTCTCCTCCTCCTCTCTAAGATGTCTTCCTTCAGTTTTCTTCATATTCTCTTTCTCCAGAATTGCTTTAAGACGTCTGTTTTCTTCTCTCTCTCATTCCTCTCACTTGCTCTCTCACAATAATC
>NC_059273.1:18922552-18927552 GCF_017591435.1 Portunus trituberculatus
CCTTCACTAATACAATTTTTTTTTGGGGGTCGTTCCTAACCTAACTAACCTACTTTTTTTTTTCTTCCTTCACTATTAACTCCTACCCATCATTCCCATCATCTCCCTTCACTTGCTGTATCATTCCCTTCACCATTACATCTCTTTCCCATCATCATCATTGATAACTCTTTTTTTTAACTCCTTCCTTCTCTGATATCTCCCATTTTCGTCGTTCCTCTCTTTAATTAACTTCCACCCCATCATTCCCATCACTCCCCTTCACTGTTGTATCATTCCTTCCAACATTACGAGTCCATCTCTCTCCCATCACTCCCTTTGGTGATAACTCCCTTTTTTTTTTCTTGGTTCCCTTCATTATTCAGTCCCATCCATCATTGCATTCACCACTAACACCTCTCTGCTTCATTCCCTTCACTCCTCTTCACTGGTAAATCCCGTTCTGTCCGTCCCTTCACCTCATGCATAATTCCCTTCATTAGTCAAGGCTCGTGCAAGTCATTCTCTTCGCTGGAGACATTTCCCCCTCAGTGATAAGCACGGGAACTCTGCTGTCTGTCTCATGCCACTAAGACTTGTATTTTGAAACGCTTTGCTCTCTCACCATCAATACGGGTCTAGTTGAAGGCACTCGTGTTTCTAAGATTCTTTATGGTTCTGGTGATGGATTAGCTAGATATTTAGTCTATTTTAGGGAGAAACTGTCTTGGAAATCTGCCTGGTCGTCTTTGTGGCCTTGGAAAATTGGTGTGGTGGGTGAGAAAGCAAGGCATTTCTGGAACGCTTTGCTGCCTCGCTATCAATAGTTTCAAAGGTTCTAGTTGAAGGTACTAGTGTTTCTAAGGTTCTGTATGGCTGTGGTGATGGATAAGCAAGATTTCTAGTCTGTTTTAGGGAGAAACTGTCTTTTAAACCCCGCTAGTCGTCTTGTGGTCTTGGGAAATAGTTGTAGTGATAGGGGAGTACGTTTCTAAATATAAGTGGAAGACTCGTATTCTGAAACCCTTTGCTGTCTCGCCATCAGTACTTACTAAAGGGTCTAGTTGAAGGGACTAGTATTTCTAAGGCTCTTCATGGTTCCGGTGATGGATTAGCAAAATTTCTGGTCAATTTTTTATTTATTTATTTTTTTTTTTATTTATACCATGTGGGCTTTTCACGGGAATTTATGGGCTAAAGGGGATACTTTTTGGGGTACCTCCTATCTTAAAGCCCACTCGCTAGGAAACCGTTGCCCCGAGTGAGGAAGCCCAACCTACACTCGGACCGTGGACAGGATTCGAACCCGTGCGCTTAGAGACTCCTCCGACCCCAAAGCACGCATGGTTCCACTGCACCACGGGAGAAACTGTCTTGTAAACCCCACTGGCCGTCTTTGTGGCCTTGGGATATTGTTGTAGTGAGAGAGCAAGGCGTTTCTGAATATAAGTGTAAGACTCGTATTTTGAAACGCTTTGCTGCCTCGCCATCAATACTTTCCAAAGGGTCTAGTTGAAGGTACTCGTGTTTCTAAGGTTCTGTATGGCTCTGGTGATGGATAAGCAAGATTTCTAGTGTTTTAGGGAGAAACTGTCTTGTAAACCCCGCAAGTCGTCTTTGTGGCCTTGACAATTTGTCCTGGTGAGAGCAAGTTGTTTCTGAATAAGGGTGTAAATCTTGCCACTCTCAGCCCACGCCACTCCCAAGGATCAGGAAAATTTTGAAATGTCAGTCTTTGCTTATCTTCTTGTCCTTTCTTCTATTTTTCTTTGAAGTGGCATAAATGTTGACCTTTGTCCTGTGCTGTCTTCATCTCACTTTCTGTCATCATTTTCTTATCCTTGTATTCTTTTGTTTGTGTGCATGTTCAGAGTAGCTACGTGTTCTTTTTTTTAATACTTTCCTGCTTTTGTGTGTGTATGTCATGGTAGCTAATATTTACCTTCCATCATGTTCATTTCACTCTTTTTCTTTTTATCTTCGCATACATGTGTTTCTGTGTATGTCTGGGCATATGTGTGTGTGTGTATTTCTAAACGACTTAGTGGTGTTTTTCTGGTTTTTTTTTTGTCTCCGCGTGTCGTGAAAGTTGATTATTTTCTTTGCCGTGTTTATTTCACCGTTACTTGTGTTTTTCCGTGACTTGCATCATTATAAGTAGAAAAGCTATGAAAACCTCAATAAAACACGACTAATCATCTCTGTGGCCTTTACAAACAGTCCTAGTGAGGGAACAAAGCGTTTAGCAATATTTCTTTAGTGTAGCGTATCGTTCTCAGATGTTTTCGTGGTTCTTGTGACAGTTTAACAAGATCACTAAAAAAAAAAAAAATCAGCATAACCTAATTACTAATCTATGTGGCTTTTCAAAAACATTCCCACATTTTATTCGTGTAGTTTGTAATATTTAAATGTTTTCGTGACTCTTGTGATAGTTAAACAAGATCATTAGTAAGAAATAAAAAAAAATCATAATCTGACTACTAATCTATGTGGCTTTTTAAGAACATTCCCATGAAACAAAGGGTTTTACATTTTATTAGTGTAAGTTGTAATCTTTAAAAGTTTTCGTGGTTCTTGTGATAGTTAAAGAAGATTAGTAAGAAAAAAAAAAAATCATAAGAACTTGACTGCTAATCTGTGTGGCTTTTAAAAACATTCCCAGTGACAAAACAAAGCGTTACCGAATACCTATTTCATTGTATACCCGTGTATGTTATGTATACTCATGTAGGTGTGGCGGAGAGCGAAGGTGGGACATCCGTGTATGTCTGTATGTTTCAATACACGAGGGACGGGTCGAGGTCACGGTGGAGGCGAAGGTAGGGGAGGAGGGTGGGAGGGCCATGAGGTGAAGGTCAGGGAGGGTGAGTTGTGGTGAGGGAGAGGAGAAAGGAGGGAGGGAGGTACAGGAGGAGGGGGGCGTGAAAGGTCATGTGTCTGAGAAGCGAATATTGGCGAGTTTGTCTCCAGGAAAAGATGATAACAGGCCTCTTTCTCCATGGTAACTCTCTCTCTCTCTCTCTCTCTCTCTCTCTCTCTCTCTCTCTCTCGGGCAAGAGTTAGTGGGAGAGGTGAAAAGGCTCTTGTGAAGATGAAACAGTTTATATGGAGATGAATACACGCCTTACTAAACAATATTCTGAAGGGAGGGTGAAGATAGTGTCAGGGAGAGGAGGAGTCAGGGGGGAATGAGGGAGAGGGGGGGTGAGGGAGCAAATGTCAGTCATGCAGGTGTAGGGAAGTTTTTTGGGGGGTGAGGTGGGAGGTGGTTCACAGGGTACTTCTGACTCAGGGGCGCGGAAGGAGGGGGGGAGGGGTGTGCGCGGGTTTCATGGTATGGATGGGCGTGGAGGTGCGGGTCACGAGGCAGGGAGTAGGCGTGAGGGGTGGGCGGGGTGGGCGGTGTGTGGGTGCTTGTCAAGGTGGGTCAATAAATGCAGTGAATGGTGCCTGATAAGAGGTAATTCCCTGGTGTGGGCGCCCCGGGGCTGCCTCGCCTCGCTGGCTGGCTCCTCCCCACCACCAGAGAAATAAACATGTTACGGCGGATATTAAGGAAAAAAAAAAAATGATACTATAAATTTATAAGGGGCGCACAATCCCTCCCTCTCCCTCTCTCTTTCTCCCACGCTGGGCCGCTATGGGTTAACCAGCGGACCAGTCCCCCGCCCCGCCCCGCCCCCGCCCCGCCCCGTGACTCCCCCGGGGGTGTTGGTGGCCGTGATGCACACAACAGATACCCATGAGAAGTTCTCTGGAACCTGCGTGTACCTCGTATTAGACTTTATTAATAGCGAGAGCTGGTGACAGCTGGCACGGGGCTGCGCCAGATGCAACACCCTTTGTTTACCTCGCCCCCGACGCCCACCGCTGCCCACCGCTGCTCATTCAACATTTCCATCAAGTTGTACAGGCTGGTGGAGGCCCATGGTGAGGCTGGGGGAGGCGAATATGGTGCATCAACGCAGGACAACCCATGTACGCAAAAAGGTCTGGCTTGCTGCCTGGCGGTCTCTTGCATCTCGAGAGGGGGAGGAGGGACGGCGCGCTGTCGTGCTGCGGCCTCAGTGTTCATCACGGCCGCGGAGAGCGAGATGGTGCCGAGTCTGTAATTCTTGTTGCTTGGTCGATAGCTACGACCCGAAGGTCTGGTCACCTGTGGGGTCCTGTGACAGGCCCAGTGTTTGAGGACCAGACCACACAGACGTGCAGGCCAGAGGCGTCGACAGTCATGAGTGTCGGGGCAACAACCTGCACCCTTGCCCTGACTCTCCCCCGCCTGCGGACGGGCCCACCTGACAAGCGGACTTAGCAACGCTGTTCTAAAATAGAGGTGTGTGTGTGCATGCGGATGGCTGACGCTCCTGCACTCCTAGGCTGCGCCCATGACAGCCCCGCCAGACCTGTCTCTTCTCAGCTGGAATTTCGACGAGTTTTGAGAAGCTCGATTAGTGTTTGAGTGGGTCAATGCGGACACCAGTGCGCTGGTGGCATAATCAACACAGCCACAGTCATTCTGTTGCTAGTGATCCTTGTAAGGTAGTGGATGTGGCCGCAGGCAGCACTTTTATAAAACTATTAGTCCGTGAGCCAAACGCCTCCTAAAGCCAGTGTCCCAAGGTGAGTGTCGCGCAGGAACAGCCGCAGTCACCACCACAACACATCAACAACAACTGCTACTGCTACAACAACAAACCCCACCCGTCAAGTCCATTCAGACCTTAGTAAGTTCACCACTCTTATGTATCTTGCTCAGTATTATCTGTTGCTTAGGTGTGCTACATTATCAGTGTGTGTGTGTGTGTGTGTGTGTGTGTGTGTGTGTGTGTCCGTGTGTGCGCGCGTGTCGGGGCGGGCCACGCTCTTGACCCTGGCTGGGAGTACCGTATGTTCCCTGGCACACATCCACGACCCCACCACATTACTGCCTCGTCTCCTCACTTACCCTGGCGTGTTACCTGCTTAAAGCACTTCCGGGCGGCAGGACAACCGGGGCGGCACGAGTTGGCCTGCGTGGC
>NC_059273.1:18950052-18955052 GCF_017591435.1 Portunus trituberculatus
GTGTGTGTGTGTGTGTGTGTGTGTGTGTGTGTGTGTGTGCACGTCCAGTTTCGTCATGTCTTGTCCGACCAGCGATTGTTCGTGTTACCTCACTCAGATTCTTTAGAGAGAGAGAGAGAGAGAGAGAGAGAGAGAGAGAGATTACAGCGTGTGGTAGAGACCTAGATCAAGAATAATGTCATGATCAGCACTCTCTCTCTCTCTCTCTCTCTCTCTCTCTCTCTCTCTCTCTCTCTCTCTCTTCTGCTTCCTTCTCCTCACAACACAAAGCTGCTAAGAAAAGAGGGAGGGCTTCTTGTAATGTCTTCCTCCTCCTCCTCCTCCTCCTCCTCCTCCTCCTCCTCCTCCTCCTCCTCCTCCTCCTCCTCCTCCTCCTCCTCCTCCTCCTCCTCCCGGTAGTTAGCACTTTCCTGGCTTCTGGTCTTACAAGCTCCAAACATCAGCTGGTCTCTTGAGTTACACGTGAAAAAAAAGCTGAAAGAAAATCACACACACCACATCTACAGAATTCACTATTGCTTCTATTTTTTGCTCCTTTAACGTTGTATTGTTTCGTCATTGGATTCAGTACACACACACACACACACACACACACACACACACACACACACACACACACACACACACACACACACACACACACGACTAAGATTTTTTCCTTTCGTGGGTGAAAAAATAAATTAAACTTTTTTTTTTATTAATTATGGATGAGTAAGAGTTTTCATTTAGTATAATGCAAAAAAAAAAGCTACAAAAATAATAAGTTTTTTTTATTTATATACTGAAGGATCAAGTTAATTTCATCTACGGGACAATTAGCTGCATTTTATTTATTTATTTTTTGAAAGCGCGCAGACTCGAACGCACCTGATGACGTCACAATGTAAACAAAGACAGGATTGCGAGGCGCCTCCGTGACTCCCCGCCTTGACGGCCCTCTCACCACAGGTATAGGAGCTAATAGGATTACCTTGGAAGGATACCGAGAGAGAGAGAGAGAGAGAGAGAGAGAGTGGACGTGACTGATCATATGGAGGGAGAGGAAGAGAGAGAGAGAGGAGAGGAAAGGGAGGGAGGGAGAGGAAAGGGAGGTGTCAACGAGCACAGGAGAGATACCCTTCGTCAGCTGTCTTTCTCTCTCTCTCTCTCTCTCTCTCTCTCTCTCTCTCTCTCTCTCTCTCTCTTAGATATCCGATAACGTAGCCAAACCGCATATGTGTGTGTGTGTGTGTGTGTGTGTGTGTGTGTGTTGCCAGCCTCCACGTGCCTCGGCTTATCATTAAAGAAGAGCACCACATCACACACTACGTTGTACACTACCTCAACGTGGCGGAGGTCACGTGATCGGAGCCAAGACAAGATGGAGACACACTTGATTGCGTTCCCTCTCACGTCCATCACTCCCCGCTGCCGCCGCCACATGCGCTCATAAAACACGATTAACTCTTTCACTGGCAGACAATTTTCACCCTTAATCGCCCCACACCACCCTTAATCACCCTTCCACCCTTTTAAAGCATATTTGCATTAGAGAGTAGAGTCGCAGCTTAGAGAACAAAATTAACTTCGCTTTTCGTGTTTGTTTCAGTGGGTTTGTTTACAGAGAAGGGCCTTTGTAGTAGTGAGAGTCAGAGGATTAATGCTTTGATGTTTGTGTTCCTGCTGGACATTTGAATACGTTGATAGTAGGTAAGGATGGGTGTGAGAATATTGGTTGTGGGGAGGCTAGACGAAAACATTATTCTAGTTGTAAAAAAAGGTAAAAAAAAAGGTATTTGTTGTATTTATATTTAGGTTTGACGAGACATTTAAGCTGATAGACATTACTAAGGTGTAAACTGGGTGTGAGAATTGTAGGGTGTTGCAAGACTAGACGCAAACATTATTCTAGTAAAAAAAAAAAAAAGAAAAGAAAAGAAAAAAAGATATTTATTGTATTTATATTTAGATTTATGATGGATATTGTCGAGACATTTTAATCGATAGACACTAAATAGGTAAGGATGGGTGTGAGAAATGTTGGGTGTTGGGAGACTAGACGAAAACATTATTCTAGCAGTAAAAAAGGTAAAAAGAAAAGGGTATTTATTGCATTGATATTTAAACCTGTGCAGGATACTGGTTAGACATTTGAATGCGTAGAAATGGGAATGAGAAATGTCGAGTGTTTGAAGACAAGACAAAAAATATTCTAATTGTATAAATAAAAGGTTGGTTCATTGCATTGATATTAAACTTCTGGATATTTGCTCTGAGGTCTTAATTTTTACTGGACATTTGAGTACGATAGTGGGTAGAGAGTGAGAAATGTCTGGAATTGGAAGACTAGAGACACAATAATAGGTGTAAAACGATAAAAAGATTGTTTATTATTATTATTATTATTATTATTATTATTATTATTATTATTATTGATATTTAAACTTGTGCAGGCACTGAGTAAACATTTGAACACGTGGAAATGGGAGTGAAAAATGCCAAATATTTGAAGACTAGACGAAAAGTATTATTCTAGTTGTAAAATTATGAAAAAGGTTATTTCTCGCATTGATATTTAAACTTGTGGTGTGTGTTTCTTTTGACGTTTAGCTGAGATAGACAGTAGGTAGCGATCGATGGCTATGAGAAATGTTCGGAGTTTGAAGTTAGGAGTTGAAAAGGAAAAAAAAAATTATTTATTACATTGATATTTTAACTTGTGCTGGTTTTGAATAGACATTTAAATAGATAGATATTGATAGATATAGATACTAACCTCTTGAGTACCATGACACGTTTTTCATATTCATTCTGGTTACTATTTAGTGATTTTATACACATTCAGAACCTTTGTGGAGATTAAAATAATGTAGACTGTGTCCATAAATCTTCTGACATCCATAGACCTTTCCTAATGTAAATAAAACTCAAGGTAAATGTGCGTCCCAGTACTGAAAGGGCTAAGATAGATAAATAGATGTTAAGTAAGTAGGTAATATTGAAAGGTGAGAGAATTGTCGAGAGTTGGAAGATTAGAGAAACATAATTAATCTACACGTAAAAAGAAAAAAAAAAAGTGAAAAATAGGTTATATACTTATTAGAGTGATATTGAAAATTGTGGTGGATATTGACTAGACACACTGGAACACGTGAAAGAAACTATGAGAGGATCTTGTCCTGTCGCAAAACCACAGAAAGTAACACACATTGAAAAGGAAACCACTTGGAAATCGGCCTGGAAAATAGAAAGCCTGAAAAAAAAGTAAGGAAAGGAAAAAAAAAAAAAAGGAAATGGAAGGTGTAGTAGGAAGGTGTATGAAAATGGAGTTAGAAAAGAAGTATTGAAATGAGGCGACACATGGAGGAGAGGTGATGTGTCGAGGGAGGGAGAAAATTATGCTATGAATTAAAAGAGTGAGGTTATTGGGTAGAGAGAGGGAAGAAGGGAGTGTATTAGGAGAGAAAGATGAGGATGAGGGGAAGGGTGAAGGGGTGAAGGGGAGGAGATGGGAGAGGAATGAGAAGTATGCAGAAGTGGAATGGAGAGAGAAGAGGAGAATGAGAGCATAGAGGAGGAGAAAGATGCTGAGAATGAGGAGGGGTTGATAAGAATGAGATTAAAGAGGGACGTGAGAGGAAGAATAGGAGAGAGAGAGAGAGAGAGAGAGAGAGAGAGAGAGAGAGAGAGAGAGAGAGAGAGAGAGAGAGAAATCCTGTCATGTTCTGGTGTATGGGAGAGGAGGGGAGGTGGGAGGTTGGCACGTGCAGAGAGAGAGAGAGAGAGAGAGAGAGAGAGAGAGAGAGGCGCCCACTTCATTATCTCTTGTACCTGGCGAAACCCGATGGGGCGCGTCAGGGATCGTTAAGGCAATTTAGAACCAGTGGAAATAATGATAGTAATGGTTGTAATAGTAGTAGTCGTGGTAGTGGTGACGGTGGTGGTGGTAGTAGTGATAATGATAGTAATAATAATAGTAATGATGATAATGAGAAGGAGGAGGAATAAGAAGGTAAAGCAAACAGCAACAGCCCTACTCGGAGAAGGAGGAGGAAGAAGAGAAAGAGGAGGAGGGAGAGAAGTAAGATGAGGAGGAGGAGGAGGAGGAGGAGGAAGAAGAAGAAGAAGAAGAAGAAGAAGAAGAAGAAGAAGAAGAAGAGAAACATTAGTAGGAGGAGAAGTAAGAAGAGGAGGAGGAGAAGTGAGAGGAGGAGGAGGAGGAGGAGGGGAAAAAATTGGAAGATGAGTAGGAG
This sequence comes from Portunus trituberculatus, assembly GCF_017591435.1. Taxonomy (NCBI): domain Eukaryota; kingdom Metazoa; phylum Arthropoda; class Malacostraca; order Decapoda; family Portunidae; genus Portunus; species Portunus trituberculatus. The sequence continues at coordinate 18,954,285 of NC_059273.1, forward strand.
GAAGAAAAGGAATTGGTGGAGGAGGAAGAGGACGAGGAGGAGGAGATCCATAGTAGTAATAGTAGTAGTAGTAGTAGTAGTAGAAGTAATGAAAAAGAAAACAACAACAATTAAAACAACATCATGCCGGGAATAAACAAATGAATAAGTAAATCACCAAAACCACCACCACCACCACTACTACCACCACCACCACCACCACCACTACTACTACTACTAATAATAATAATGCTAAGTGACATATTTAAGAATCTTCGTACTGAGGATGGATTCAAACACTTAAGGGAAGCAAGAGATGAATAGTATAGGACAGTAGTTTGAGGGATTAGAACCTGTTAAAAATGAGCTTAGTGAGTTATCGTATCCTGGTTGCTGACTTGCTGACTTGCTGGCTGGCTGAGTGGCTGGGTGGGTGGGAAGGGAGCAAGACATAGTAGGGAAGCGGTGCGTGGTGTGCGGGGGGATAACAGTGACATGCAGTGACTTATGGCCCCTCGTGGTCCGCCTGTGTTAAGCTTTACGAGTAATTAATGTCTCGAACCGGTCCACGAATCTTGCTTGAGTCGAAAGGAATGGGTTCGAAGCAATGAGTGATTCGATGCAGCTCAGTAATGGGAGGTTTTAATTCTCTCTCTCTCTCTCTCTCTCTCTCTCTCTCATTGATTTGAATTTTCTTTCCTGTTTTTTTTTTGTCTATTTTTTTTCTTTTTTCACTCCCGTTTTTCTCTTTCCACTTTTATTCATTCTTCAGTTTCTTCTTTTTTTTTT
>NC_059273.1:18967552-18987552 GCF_017591435.1 Portunus trituberculatus
CAACACAACACAACACAACACAACACAACACAACACAACACAACACACACACACACACACACACACACACCACACACACACACACACCACACCACACCACACCACAACACAACACAACACAACACAACACAACACAACACAACACAACACAACACACAACACAACACAACACAACACACACACACACACACACACTACTGGTAAAATGAAATAAATTGGAAAACAAATAAATAAATAGATAAATGAAATGAATAAATGAGAGAAATATAAATAAAGATAAAAACTAAACCCATGAAATAAGTAAAGAGAAAAGGAAAGGAGAAACAAGAATAAACAAAATACTTTCAACATCAACAAAATCTTAGACGAAATAAAATAAGATCTAAACAAACATAAAAAAAGTAAAAAAAAAAAAAAAAAAACATGAACATTTAATTAATTCCAGCATTAATAAATTCCAGAACACTTAATGCTGGAACCACATTAATGCAAACAACACACCAATACAAACAAACAACACACCAATACAAACAAACAACACACCAATACAAACAACACACCAATACAAACAACACACCAATACAAACAGTTCAGCAACAACACAACAAACAACACAACAAACAACAACACAGTACAAACAACACACAACACAACAACACATACAAACAAACACACCAATACAAACAACACAATACAATACAAACAACACACAATACAAACAAACAACACACAATACAAACAACACACCAATACAACAAATACAAACACAACACAATACAAACAACACACACAATACAAACAAACAACACACCAATACAAACAAACAACACACCAATACAAACAACACACGAAACAACACAAACAACTCAAACAAAACAAACAACACACTAATACAAACAACTCAAACAAAACACAAACTAATACAAACAACCAATACACAAACAAAAACACACCAATACAAACAACACACCAATACAAACAAACAACTCAAACAACACAAACAGTTCAGCAAACAACACAAACAACACATTTTCAGATCCTACATTTGATAAGGATCTTCAATTTTCAGTCCTGGAATCAACACACGTCATGTCTTTTTTCCAGGGATTGTGTTCTTGTCCTTCCCGATCCTATTATTCCATTCCTCTGAGACCTTATTAGCTTCTCCAGATGTGTCCCCCCCCCTCCCCCCGTCCACCGCACTCTATAACTACAAAGGTTCAGATCTCCTATCATGTGGAATCGGATGCTATATTGAAGGGAGTTATAGAATTAAAGGGTTCCTAAGGGTGTTCAAGTCTCCTTTTCCTCCTTCATTTGTTTGTGATTCCCTATCGTGGTTGCAAAGGGTGTTCGATTCTCTATATTCTGCCTCATTTGTTTTTTATTTCTTATTGTGTGGAATCAGATGCTATATTGAAGGAAGTTATAAATTTAAAGGCTTCCTAAAGGTGTTCGATTCTCCCTTTCCTGCGTCATTTGTTTGTGATCCCCTATCGTGGTTCCAAAGGGTATTCGATTCTGTATATCCTGCCTCATTTGTTTCTGATTCCTTAATGTGTGGAATCAGATGCTCTAGTGAAGGGAGTTATAAATTTGATGAGTTTACAAGGGTGTTCGATTATCCTTTCCATCCCTCATTTGTTTCTGATCCCCTATCGTATGGAATCAGATGCCATATTTGAGTTATAGATGTAAAGGCTTCCCAAGGGTGTTTGATTCTCCATATCCTGCCTTATTTGTTGCTGAAGTTGTGTTGCTTTGAGTTCTGGTGCCCTTGATTGTGTTTTGTGTTTGCACGCTTGTTGTGTTGCGTTGTGTTGTGTGTATGTTTGTGTTGTGTGTATGTTTGTGTTGTGTTGTGTGTATGTTTGTGTTGTGTGTGTTGTGTTGTGTGTATGTTGTGTTGTGTATTGTTGCTTGTGTTGTGTTTGTGTTGTGTGTGTGTTGTGTTGTGTTGTGTTGTGTGTATGTTTGTGTTGTGTGTGTTGTGTTGTGTTGTGTATTGTTGCTTTGTGTTGTGTTGTGTGTTGTGTGTGTGTTTGTGTGTGTGTTGTGTTTGTGTTGTGTTTGTGTTGTGTTGCCTTGCTTTGTGTTGTGTTGTGTTGTGTCTATTTGTGGTGTTTTTGTTCACTAATTTCTGTGTTGCTTTATTTTGTCCTCTTAAATCTTATTAGCCTCTCCAGATGTCCCCCCCCCTCTCTCTCTCTCTCTCTCTCTCTCTCTCTCTCTCTCTCTCTCTCTCTCTCTCTCTCTGGTCGTAATTGGAGGCTGACTCTGGTCGTAATTGGAGGCCTGACATTTGCAGTAGTCTCCTCCTCCTCCTCCTCCTCCTCCTCCTCCTCCTCCTCCTCCTCCTCCTCCTCCTCCTCCTCCTCCTCCTCCTCCTCCTCCTCCAATTGATCAGATCCTCCACTTCTCCTTCTTTCCTCTCTCTCTCTCTCTCTCTCTCTCTCTCTCTCTCTCTCTCTCTCTCTCTCTCTCTCTCTCTCTCTCTCTTTTTCTTTTTTTTTTCATTAAGTTGTTTATTTATTTATTTATTTATTTAGTTCTCTATTTCGTTATTTATTCATTTTTCATTTTTTTCTTTTCTTTTCATTTTTTTTTTTTTCATTTGCTTCTCTTTTCTCTTTCTTTCTCTCATTTGCATTTTTCCTTCTTCCTTTTTATTCACTCTTCCTCTTCGTCCTTTGTTATACTTTTTTTTTTTTTTGTCTTGTCTTCTCTTTATTGTCTTGTATATAATTCCTTTTCTTTCTTTCTTCTTTTCTTCTCTTCTTTCTTTTCCTTTCCTTGTAATTTATCACGTTCTTTACTAATTCTTGTTCTGTTATTTATTTATTTTGTTTTCGTCATCTCTTCCAATTTTTCTTCTTTTCTTCTTTGATCTTCTAACATCTTTATTCTGTTTCTTCTTATTTCCCTCTTTATTACTCTCATTATTACTTCCTCCCTTTATTAAGAATTTCCTTTTTTTTCTTCCTCTTTCGTTTCGTTTCAGTTTTCTTCTTCTTCTTCTTCTTCTTCTTCTCTTTCGTGTTATTAGATTTCTTTTTCCATTGTTTCTTTCTCCTTGTTTTAAGTTTTCTTTTTCTTCCTCTCTTTCTCTTTCCTTCGTCTCAGTTTTCTTCTTTCTTTCTTTTTCTTGTTTATTCTTCTAACATCTTTTTTCTTTCTTCATTTCCGTGTTATTTCTCTTTTGTTTCTTTCTTCTTTTCTTTTTGATTAATTTCTTCTTTCTTCTTCTCTTTCCTATCACATTTTCCTCTTCTTCTTCTTTTTCTTCTTCTTCTTTTGTTTCTTTCTTCTTTTCTTCTTCATTGTTTCTTTATCTTTTTATAGTTTTTCTTTTTTCTTCTTCTCTTTCCTTCCTTTCGTCTCCGTTTTTCTTCTTTTCTTTTTTTTCTTCTTCTTCTATATTCATATTTTTATCATCATCATCTTCATCATGTTCTTCTTATTCTTTATTTTTTTGTGAGAGAGAGAGAGAGAGAGAGAGAGAGAGAGAGAGAGAGAAATAGAAATGACCACAAATATTTATAAGAAAAATAAACTAGGGACTTTTCATTCTCTCTCTCTCTCTCTCTCTCTCTCTCTCTCTCTCTCTCTCTGTCTGTCTGTCTTCCTGCTCCCATGTTTTGTTATCCTCTCTTATCTCGCTTGCCTTGTGCGATCCGTTAATTGTCTTTTTCTGTCCCTGGAGAAGAGGAGGAGGAGGAGGAGGAGGAGGAGGAGGAGGAGGAGGAGGAGGAGGAGGAGGAGGGTCAGTGTACCTGTTTTAAGCTTACCTGTGCGCGTGGCTGATTATGTGTGTATGAATTTGTGGGTTTAGTTGAGGTGAAGGCAGCGAGTACGATAATTGGTCCCTTGGTACGATGGTGAATTGCAAGACTTCCTTCCTCGTGCCGTCTCTTTGTGTACGGTTTTGTTTTTTGTTTTATCTATTTTTCTCTTATTTATATATATTTTTTTGATGTTGTTGTTGTTGTTGTTGTTGTTGTTGTTGTTTTTTTTTTATTGTGATTTTGTGTGTGATGATCTTTTTCTTAATTTAGTTCAAGATTTGTTTTAAGTTTGTGTGTAATTTTATTATTATTATTATTATTATTATTATTATTATTATTATTATTATTATTATTATTATTATTATTATTATTGGCGAAATGCAGATGAATGATTGGACTACTACTACTACTACTACTACTACTACTACTACTACTACTACTACTACTACTACTACTACTACTACTACATATACTTTCACAACAACAACAACAACAACAACAACAACAACAGCAGCAAGGGTACACCAAGACTCTCCCTGTCAACAAAAAGAATAAAAAAGAAAAAAGAAAAAAAATGAAAAAAAATAACAGCATATATTAAGTGACACAGGGATTGCGTGGCGACCCTAACCTTGCCACGCCAAGGTTAGAGAGAGAGAGAGAGAGAGAGAGAGAGAGAGAGAGAGAGAGAGAGAGAGAGAGAGATATTATAACAAAGGAAGCACAGGAGGGGAATTGATGAAGGATGGACATGAAAGAGAGAGAGAGAGAGAGAGAGAGAGAGAGAGAGAGAGAGAGAGAGAGATGATAATAATGTACAATAATGAATAGAAAGGAAGGAGAAGGATTGAAGTAAATAATGTGAGAGAGAGAGAGAGAGAGAGAGAGAGAGAGAGAGAGAGATACCATTAACACACGCAAAAATAAATAGAAAAAAATATTGAATGAACGAAAAGAAGATAGAAATAGAAATAGATAAATGAATAGGTCTATAATAATAATAATAATAATAACAATAAATAATAATAATAATAATAAATAGATAGATAGATAGGTAGATAAATGACCGCCTCGTTATGCCACAGGTGAGCAGAGGTGAGCCTAATCATTATAAGGTGAGTGAGCACAGGTGTAGTCAGATCAGCACACGAATCACCTTATTAATTACCTGTCTGCTGCACCCAACACACACACACACACACACACACACACACACACACACACACAGAGAGAGAGAGAGAGAGAGAGAGAGAGAGAGAGAGAGAGAGAGAGAAACAAGAAAAATCAAACTTCCGGAATGGTGACAAGAAACAAAATAACTAATAATCAAAACAAAGAAAGGGAACAAGAGAAGGAGGCGATAAAGAAGTGAAGAAAGGAGAGGCGAGGAGGAGTAAAAGCGGGGAGTAAATCAGGGAAATGAAGGAGGTAAAGTAAACGAGGCAAGAGTAAAGAGGAAACAAATAGGAAGAGGAAATATTTAGTATAGCGAGGCGGGAAGGAGTGAAGATTTACAGCTATTTAAAAACCAGCGTGCCAGGATTGAGTCACGTGCCCAACCTGCCTCGTGTCTCTCTCTCTCTCTCTCTCTCTCTCTCTCTCTCTCTCTCTCTCTCTCTCCTGTGTGTTTTGGCTCAGTGTTTGCCTTTCATTGGGTGGTGTTTAAATTGTTTCAGAGAGAGAGAGAGAGAGAGAGAGAGAGAGAGAGAGATTTATATATTTGCTATGGTTAAACACTGTATTTTTTTCTCTAAGCAAAAGTATAAAATTTTTCACGTAAACTTCAGATTAATGGAGCAGTGAATTGTGATTTTGCTTAATTATTGTGTGTGTGTGTGTGTGTGTGTGTGTGTGTGTGTGTCGTTTCATATAATTTAGATTCTTGGAGTTTGGGATAGTTTAAAAAAATGCTTAACTACTACTACTACTACTACTACTACTTCGTTTTTTTATACTACTACTACTACTACTACCACCACCACCACCACTACTGATAATAATAATAACTCTTTCAAGGTCACATCGGAAGAAGAAGCCTTTAAAGAACCAAAGCTTACAAAATACCACACTGTTGCTCTAGATTAACCTACTACGCACGTGTCTATTGATCAAAGTCACTCATGTATTCACCAATCTATCACCAATCTGTCTGCTCTAAATGGCTCCTGGATTTAAAACATATTGTAGCTTTTTTTTTACTAAGATCGTACTATGAACCACTTCCACGTCTCATAAGGAAATAAGATAAGGCAAGGATAGGATAGGTTAGGTTAAGTTAATTCTATCCTTTATTCTATCTTTAGCCTTCCACTCTGTCCTCCATCTCTATTACAAACAGTGCGGTGACGTAATTGATTTGATGTGAATAATACTTGTTTTGTGTTGATCAGCGCATTTAATACAAGGAAAAATCACGGTTTTCCTTAAGATGTGACAACCATGCATGTTTGGGCTCCGAGGGGTTCGAATCCTGTCCACGGTCCGAGTTTAGGTTGGGCTTTCTCACTCGGGGCAATGGTTTTTCCTAGCGGGTGAGCTTTGAGATAGGAGGTACCACAAAATGTATCGCCTTTAGCTTATAAAATAGAAGAAAATGTAGATCCAGGAGCCCATTTCGAGTAGACACTTCTTAGTAACACTCCAGTTGCCATAGTGACGATATCTGTTATCATTATAAGTATCATTTGTTGTAGTGTTGCCCTTTTTTTTTTTTTTTTTTTATCTTGCTTGCTTCATTATATGCGTATCATCAGTACGGACGGTTTTGTTTGTTTGCGTATCATTGCTACTATTTTATCGGCTTTATACGTATCATCACTACTGTTTTGCCTGTCTGTGTATGCGTATCATTGCTGCTCTTTTATCTGGTTCGTACGTATCATCACTACTGTTTGGTCTGTTTTGGGCGTATCATTACTACTCTTGCTGTCTTTATACGTATCATCACTCTTTTGTCTGTGTATGCGTATCATTACTACTATTTTATCTGCTTTGTACGTATCATCTTTACTGTTTTATGGTTTTTTTTGCGTATCATTATTACGTTTGTTATCTCTATACGTATCATCACCACTGTTTTATTTTTTTTTTTGCGTATCAATATTACGTTTGTTATCTCTATACGTATCATCACCACTGTTTTATTTATTTTTTGCGTATCATTACTTTTATCTGTCTTTTTGCGTATCATTACTACTGTTTTTTTTTTTTTTTTTTTTTTTTTTTTTGCGTATCATTACTCTTAAATCTATCTTTTTGCGTATCATTTCTACCCTCGTTATCTACTTTACACGGATCATCACTGCCCCCTTATCAGTGTGTACGTATCATTACTACTGTTTACTTATACGTATCATCATTACTATTTTTTATGTGTTTTTTGCGTATCAATACTCTATCTGTTCCGTCATTCGTATCATTACTACTGTTATCATCTTTATACGTATCATCTCTACCGTTTCATCTGTTTGTTTATACGTATCACCACTACAGATATCTTGATTTGTATTGGTCCTTTGGGTAATTATAGTATTTCTTTTTTTTTGTTTTTATTTCGATTATTATTATTATTGTTATTGTTATTGTTATTATTATTATTATTATTATTATTATTATTATTGTTACGGTGTTGTTATTTTTCGCGTTTACATTTAGCATCACTACACATTCTTTTTTTTTTTTATTTCCTACTTTCATTTAACGTCGCTACATATTTATTTAGTTTTTTTTTCCTTTAATTGTAGGTTTTAGAAGAATATATTAACGTTATCACTACTACTACTACTACTACTACTACTACTATCTTTATATTCATCATCACTACAATCTGCAAATATGTATCGGTTTTATTTTTTCTTATTAGTAAGTTACAGATTTTTCTTAATAAATAAAAAAAAACCTACAAATTTTATTATTATTATTATTATTATTATTATTATCATCATCATCACCGCGACTCTACATAACCTCAAAAGTAAACATTCATTGATGAGCGTTCAGTGTTGCTAAGACAGTGAAGGGGAGAGGACGTGTGTGTGTGTGTGTGTCTGACTGTCTGTCGCCTCGTCTGTGGTTTACCTAAAGGTGCGACATTACTCCCATTCTTTTCAATCTTGTTTAATTATTCACATACAAAATAAGTAAGATAGAAATTGATTAGAGAGAGAGAGAGAGAGAGAGAGAGAGAGAGAGAGAGAGAGAGAGAGAGAGAGAGTTAAAAATATTGCAGTATTTTTAGTGTGTGATGGAAGTGTCTTATGTTGTGCTGTTGGTGGTGACGGCGGCTCATGTCCACACACACACACACACACACACACACACACACACACACACACACACACACACACACACACACACACACACAAATAAATAAATAGATAAAATAAAATAAATGAATAAATAGAAAATAAATAGATGAAAAATAAAATGAAATAAATAAATACAAAAAATAGATGAAAAATTAAATAAAGAAAGAAAGAGAGAGATAAAAATAGATAAAATGAAATAAAGGATTGAATATAAAGCAAAATTGAGTAAATAAACAAATAAATTCACAAATAAAGATAGATAAGAGTAGAATAAAGAAATAGAATAAAAAAATAAACAAACACATACATTGATAAAGAAATCAGTAAATAAAACATGATCTATTTTTAACCCCTTCAGTACTGGGACACATTTTTTACCTTGAGATTTGTGTACCATTGGACCATTTTGAACATTAGAAAGAGTTTATGGAGGTCAGAAAATTAATGGCCACAGTCTTCACTATTTTTAACCCCTTCAGTACTGGGGCACATTTTTACCTTGAGATTTGTGTACCATTAGACCATTTTGGACATTAGGAAGACTGTATGGGGGTCAGAAGATTAATGGCCACAGTCTTCACTATTCACTATTTTAACCCCTTCAGTACTGGGACACATTTTTTACCTTGAGATTTGTGTACCATTGGACCATTTTGAACATTAGAAAGAGTTTATGGAGGTCAGAAAATTAATGGCCACAGTCTTCACTATTCACTATTTTAACCCCTTCAGTACTGGGGCACATTTTTACCTTGAGATTTGTGTACCATTGGACCATTTTGAACATTAGAAAGAGTTTATGGAGGTCAGAAAATTAATGGCCACAGTCTTCACTATTTTTAACCCCTTCAGTACTGGGACACATTTTTTACCTTGAGATTTGTGTACCATTGGACCATTTTGGACATTAGGAAGACCGTATGGGGGTCAGAAGATTAATGGCCACAGTCTTCACTATTTTTAACCCCTTCAGTACTGGGACACATTTTTACCTTGAGATTTGTGTAACATTGGACCATTTTGGACATTAGGAAGGCCGTATGGGTGTCAGAAGATTAATGGCCACAGTCTTCACTATTTTAATACCCCACATGAGTTTCTGAAGCTGTATAAAGTCTCCAAATAGTAAGCAGAGTGAATATGGAAACACGTCATTGTACTGAAGGGGTTTTAAGAGTAACAGGTGAAGGAAAGTTACAATGATTACTAAGAAACAATGAAAAAATGGGCTTAGTTGGAGCGCTTTTTAGTAGAACAATTAGATAAAGTTTAATGCATAATAAGAATCGTAACTACTTCAAAAAGCTAATAATTCCAAGAGGACGAAAAACCTTGAAGAGAAATGCATGTTAGAGAATTGTTTAGTTTGTAAGTTTGTAAATAAAGCCTTGAGGAAAAATATACATAGGGAAAAATGGAAATTGTTTGTCAGTTGACGTTAAGAAATGCCACGAGTATAAGAAAATAAAGAGAAATGTTGCTTTATGAGTTAGAAAAATATTAAGTTTTGTAAATAAAGCCTTGAGGAAAGAAATACGAGAAAGAAAGGAAATTGTTTGTTAGTTGACATTAAGAAATTTCTAATACAGGAAAAAGGAGAAAAATGTTGCTTCGTTAGAAAAAAATATAAAGTTTGTAAATAAAGCCTTGAGGAAAGAAACCTTAGAAAAAATAAAGCCTTGAGCAACGAAATATGAGGAAAAAGGAAAAAATGCTGGTTGACGTTAATAAATGCCTAGAATAAAAAAAAAAGAAGAAAAATGTTTCGTTCTGAGTTAGAAAAATATAAAGTCTGTAAATCTTGAGGAAAAAAATACGAGGAAAAAAAAAGGAAAATATTTGAGTTGTTAAGAAATGCTAAGAATATAAAAAAAAAAAATAGAAAAATGGTGCTTTGTTACTTAATTTGACGTAAAATCAGGGAAACCTATAGGAAAGAGAAAATATTAGTCTTAAATTGCCGTGTGTGAAGGAAACGAAGAATAGAAAATGTCAGTTGATGTGTGTTTGAACTGTAATAATGAACATAAAACAAGGAAACGAACAGAACATTAAGGAAAGGTTTGTTTTATTAGTGCATTGAGGAAACTACGAAAGAATGAGGGAAAAAACGGTATATTTGATCGTTTTGTGGGGAAAAAAAAGAAAACATACAAAACACAAGGGAAAAAATGTTTGCTTGTTATTGCATTGAGGAAAATATGGATAACTTGATATGTTTTTGTTTGTCTCGAGGGAAAAATATGAAAAAAATTATGAAAACTTGATTTTATTTGTCTCGAGGGGAAAAATGGAAGAAAAAAGATATGAGAACTTGATATATTTGTTTGTTTCGAGGGGAAAAAAATTTGAAAACTTGATATATTTATTTCTTTAGGGGAAAAATATGAAAAAATTAAAACGATATATTTGTTTTTTCTCGAGGGAAAAATAAAAAAAATATGAAAACTTGATATATTTGTTTGTCTCGAGGGAAGAAATATGAAAAAATTATGAAAACTTGATATATTTGTTTGTCTCGAGGGAAAAATGGAAAAAAAATGAAAGCTTGATTTTATTTGTCCTGAGGGGAAAATATGAAAAAAATATGAAAACTCGAGGGAAAAAATTGTTTGTTTGTCTAGAAGGGAAAAATTAAAGGAAAAAAAAAAAAAACAAGGAAGAGAAGTTGTTAGTTTATTAGTCCGTGTTAAGTAAAGCCTGGTGAAAATGTAATTGGATAAATATTTATAGTTTAATTTCAACGAATAAAAAAAAAATGTTGATATATTTGTTCATCTCGAGAGAAAAAAAAAAAAAATGTTAGTTTATTAATACATGTTAAATGAAAGCGTAATAAAATAAAGGCAATATTCACTGTTTTATGTCAACATTTTATTACTAACAAATTATATAAAGATAATCTCGAGGGGAAAAAAAAATGAAATGAAGGAAAAAAATGTTAGTTTGTTAATGCATGGGAAGCAAAAGTGTAGTGAAAATAAAGACAATATTTACTGTTTAATTAAGCATTTTATTATTAACACATAAAAAAGGGTAATCTCGACTCCAGGAAAAAAAAAAAAAAAGAGATGGAAAAAATGTTAGTTAGTTAATGCATGTCGAGTAAAAGCGTAATAAAATAGAGACAATATTCACTGTTTTATTTCAACATTTTATTATTAACAAATTATGAAAAAAAAATGATAATAGTAATGAAAATAAATAATAGTAAAAGGTAGTATAGGAAATAAATGATAGTAAAGGTAGTATATTTCATCCTCTCGAGGGAAAAAAAGGGAAAAAACGAGGAAAAAAAAATGTTGGTTTATTAATTAATGCATTTTGAAGTAAAAGTGTAGTGAAATGAAGACAACATTTGCACTTTTATTGTTAGTTTGTTTACACTTATTGTTAGTTTGTTTACACTTGTATTGTTAGTTTGTTTACACTTGTATTGTTAGTTTGTTTACACTTGTATTAGTTTGTTTACACTTTTATTGTTAGTTTGTTTACACTTGTATTAGTTTGTTTACACTTTTATTGTTAGTTTGTTTACACTTTTATTGTTAGTTTGTTTACACTTTTATTGTTAGTTTGTTTACACTTTTATTGTTAGTTTGTTTACACTTGTATTGTTAGTTTGTTTACACTTATTGTTAGTTTGTTTACACTTTTATTGTTAGTTTGTTAATGCATGTAAAGTGAATGCAGTGTAATGAAATGAAGACAACATTTACACTTTTATTGCAACATTTTATTATGAACGAAATATTAGAAGTTTATATATTTATTCATGTGGAGGAAAAAGAAAAGCTTTGTATTTATTTATTTATTTTATATGTTATGGCTTATAGTGAATGTTAAGTAAAGCCAAGTATAATAAAGACAACATTCACAATTTAATTTCAACACTTTACTACGAACGAAATATTAAAACTTTATATATTTGTTGATGTAGAGGAAAGAAAATAATTTGTTGGTGAATGTTGAGTAAAGCGTCATAAGATAAAGCCAGTGTGACAATTTTATTTCAACATTCTTTTACAAACCAAATATTAGAAGTGTATATATCGTTGATGTGGAGCAAAAAGAAAGATTAATTTGTTGGTGAATGTTGAGTAAAGCGTCATAAGATAAAGCCAGTATCAATATTTTAATTTTCAACATTTTATATATCTCTGGTTTTGATAACAGGATTAATTATGCTTCGTGTCATATAATTAATGATGCTTCCCACATTGTTATTATGGATATGGTAAGGGGAGAAGCACATTTTTATTAGTTTTATCATTTATTTATTTATTTATTTATTTATTTAGTCTTAATAGCGTGGCGTGAGAACAAAGCGTGATTAATTAGCAAGTGTCACGTTTATATATGTTATGATGCAGTACGTTGGTTTATTATTATTATTATTATTATTATTATTATTAGTAGTAGTAGTAGTAGTAGTAGTAGTAGTAGTAGTATTATGATATATTTGTTTTCTTTTCATTCATTCGTTTGTTAATTTGTTCGTTGATTTATTTACTAGTTCATGAGAGGGAGAGCCAAATTAATGTTACTTAAGCTTGAAACAAATAAATAAAGAAGAAAAATAATAAATATGAGAGAAGGATAAATAGCTACACCATATACGCATACACAAATATAGGAAGAGAGAATAATAAAGGGAGAGAGAAGGTAAATAGTGAATGAATAGAACAGCGTACTTGTATAGTGAGTGAGGTTCGTGTGAAGGTAGTCTCAGCAAACACCACACCTCTACTGACTCACGTGACATTACAAAGGACACACAGACACACAGGTAGACAAACAGACAGACAAAAGGATAGACAGACAGGCAGATAAACAGATAGATAGACAGACAAACAACCAGACAGACACACACACACACACACACACACACACACACACACATACACATAAACAGAGAGACAGACAGACAAACAGACTACCAGTAAGTTTCATCATGTTAAATCAGTGCGAGATATCACAGAATGGAATAAAAGAGAGAGAGAGAGAGAGAGAGAGAGAGAGAGAGAGAGAGAGAGAGAGAATAAAAAGTCAAACAGCAAAGCATTTCTGAGAGTTATTACGTGTTCTCTTCGTATATCATAAAATGGAATAAAAAAAAGAAAAAAAGAAAATAAAAAGGAAAAAAAGACGAAACAGCAAAGAATCTATAGGAGACATTAGGTGTTCCCTTCATCTATAACAAAATAAGAAAAAAAAGACGAAAAGAAAAAAAAGCAAGAGTAAAGAATCTATAGGAGACATTAGGTGTTCTCTTCATCTATCACAAAATAAGAAAAAAAAAAAGACGAAAAGAAAAAGGGCAAAAGGCAAAACAGTAAAGAATTTATAAGAGATATTACGTGTTCTCTTCATCTATCACAAAATAGAAGAAAAAAAAGACGAAAAAAAAGAAAAAGGGCAAAAGGCAAAAGATCAAGGAATGTATGGACGACATCACGCTTCCTTCATGTTAAAGTGATGTTAGAAGTGACGCAGACTGTTCATGAGTCGTGTAGTCTGTCTGCTCTAAAGGACAAAGTAGGAGTGGCTGTCATACTTTTTTACTTTCACTTCGAAATAAACAGAGGATCTAAATATTAATAAAAAATCTCTTATCTTGCTTTTTTTTATTTCCTTATCAAAATAAAAAAGGAAAAAAATAGAAAAGAAAGAAAACATCAAAGTAATAATAATAATAATAATAATAAAAGGTAATATTTTTTTACTCACATAAATGTAAACAAACAAAATGACTGTACAAACTTCAACCTAACCTCAGCTGTACCTCAATATTAAACCCTTACCACACAATTACTCTCTCTCTCTCTCTCTCTCTCTCTCTCTCTCTCTCTCTCTCTCTCTCTCTCTCTCTCTCTCTCTCTCTCTCTCAAACAAAGCAACCACAACCACCACCACCACCACCACCACCACCACCACCACCACTACTACTACTACTACTACTACTACTACTACTACTAACAACAACAACAACAACAACAACAAACAACAAAAATAGTAATGATAATAATAATAATAATAATAATAATAATAATAGTAATAATAATAATAATGATAATGATAACAATAATAATAACAACAACAACAACAACAACAACCATTATTAACAACAACAACAACAACCACCACCATTATTAACAACAACAACAACAACAATAACAACAACCACTATTAACAACAACAACAACAACCACCATTATTAACAACAACAACAACAACAATAACAACAACCACTATTAACAACAACAACAACAACAACCACCACCATTATTAACAACAACAACAACAATAACAACAACCACTATTAACAACAACAACAACAACAACAACAACAACAACAACAACAACAACCATTATTAACAACAACAACAACAAGAACAACAACACAAGAGTCACGCACGTACAATTCTGCGTCACAAAGCGTCACCTCTCTATCTCATTGCGGGTAGTTAGGCAGACAGTGTTGCCATAATCACGCCCTAACCACGTAACGAGCCTTGAATTGGTCCCTCGTTACTGGCAATCTCCGTGACTCTTGTGTTGACTCTTGTTGACTCTACACTCGTCACAATCACGACTCGGTACTCTTTATCTTATGTAATTACTCTTTTCTAAGCTTATTAGTTTGTTCCTCCGTGACGTGATTAACCCCTTCAGTACCATGACGCGGTTCCATATTCGTTCTAGTTACTATTTGGTGGTTTTATACAGCTTCAGACACTCATGTGGGGGGTTGAAATAGTGAAGACTGTGGCCATTAATCTTCTAACCTCCATACACCCTTCTTAATGCAGATGAAATTGTCTTATCATCAAAAATCAAGGTAAAAATGCGTCTCAGTATCGAAAGGGTTAAATGGATAAGTGAAATGTATGTATTTATGTATGTATGTATGTGTGTATGTATGTATGGATGATAATGTCTTCTTTCTCTTCTATTCCTATTCCTTTACTTTCTCCTATTGTTCTTTTTCTTTTTTTTTTTTACTTTTTGTTTACGTAATGTATGTATGTATGTATGAATGATGATAATGTCTTCTTTCTCTTTATTCCCATCCCTTTTACTTTCTCCTGTCTTTTTTTTTTTCATAATGTATATAAATATTTTTTATATAATAATGTCTTGTTTCTCTTCTATTCTGACCTTTACTATCTCCATTTCTTCTTTTTCTTTCCTTTTTTTTCCTTACTTATTTTGCTTACATAATTTTTGGAGCATTTTTCATCTGTTTTATATTTTAGTTTATTTCTCTTGATTTTTCCTCGACCGTCATTGATACAAAAAACTTGTATATTTATTTAATTTACGCTTAGAAAAATTAAAAGTATTACTAGTATTGTATCTAGTGTGTGTGTGTGTGTGTGTGTGTGCGCGCGCTTTATTAGTCTGGCTAGGCATCAGTGTTATTCAACGTCATTATCATTCTGTCATTAGTTGAATTAGTTTATTGCATAGTATAAATTTCATCAACATCGACGTAAGTGTTCACCCTGACCTTGTGTGTGTGTGTGTGTGTGTGTGTGTGTGTGTGTGGTGGGAAAGGAGTTATTATCATTTGGCATATTTACCAGTATAATTAACCTCACTTTTGGTCTCAATTAGCGTAATACACTTTCACTTTTATTTCTTTTCCTTTCGTAATCATTAGTTACCTGTAATTAACTTCATTTACCTTTTTTTTAACCTGTATTTATCGAAACGCAATTTACCTTCATTAACTATGCCATTTTATATTTTACCTTTATTTGGCTAACTTCTTAATGATCTTGCAGTACTTTTACCTTCATTTACCTTATTATTACTTACCTGTGCTTTAATCAAGTTTGCACACCTTTACTGGACTTGTTATGATTTTTTCTAAAGTAGATATCGATTCTTCACCTCAATGCTCTTACTTCACCCTTCTCTGTACTCACCTCACTATTTTACACCTTCCTGTTTTAATTATCTTTCATTTGCTTTCATTTTTTAGTTTCCCAGTCGTGGTTAAAAGTAGCTATCCATTTATTAACCTCACTTTATGCTCTTACTTACCTACTTTACCTTCGCCTTTACTCACCTGATTATTTATATACGTGTCTTAATTAACCTAATATACCTTTACTCTTTCTGCTCTTCTTTATTTTTTTTTTTTCTTTTTTTTTTTTTCTTTATTTTTTTTCTCAATATTATTACCTTCACTTCATGCGTACTTGCTTAGGCCTACGTACTTATTTCATTCTCGCCCTTACATACCTAATTATTTATATATTTTCTCTAATTAATCTAATGTATCTTTACTTCACCTGTAATTCTCTGACAAGCTTTATTTTCATTTTTTTTATTTCCCATTATCATTAACCTCACTTTATCCACAATTTCTAGCCTACTTAACCTTGGTCTTTACTCATCTAATTATTGATCTACCTGTCTTAATTGACTTGGCACACCGTTACTTTACCTGCAGTTCTCTCTTTATTTCCATTTTAATTTTCCCACTCATGATTTACCAGTAGGAACCAAATATTAATCTTTTATCCTCATCTATTTACTTAAACCTCCTCTGTACTGCCTTCATTATTCGTCTACCTGTCCTAATTAACCTAACCTTTACCTGCAGTCCTTTAACTATATTTACCCTTATCTTATTTATTTACTTCACTTAATGCACACTTACTTCTTTAATCAACCTTCGTCTGTGCTCCCCTAACTGTTATGTGCCCACCTGTCTTAATTAACATACCTTTATTTTACCTGCCGATCCCTATCCACCTTTACCTTTATTTTTTGTTTTTATTTTCTCAACTGTAATTTACCAGAA
This sequence comes from Portunus trituberculatus, assembly GCF_017591435.1. NCBI lineage: Eukaryota > Metazoa > Arthropoda > Malacostraca > Decapoda > Portunidae > Portunus > Portunus trituberculatus. The sequence goes on from NC_059273.1 coordinate 18,984,463, forward strand.
GGAACTATTCATGCGCTTAAACCCTTCAGTATCATGCCGCGTTTTCATATTCATTCTAGTTACTATTTGGTGATTTTATACAGCTTCTGAAACTTATGTGGGGGATTGAAATAGTGAAGAATTTGGCCATTAATCTTCTAACCTCCATAGACTCTTCCTAATGCAAATAAAATCGTCTAATCATACCCAAAATCAAGGTAGAAATACGTCTCAGTACTGAAGAGGTTAATTGACATTCATCTGTGCTCACCTGTTATTTATTTACCTGTCTTATATAACATTACTTTACCTGCTGTTCCCTAACCACGTGTTCTCTTTCCAGGTTGGTTCCGTCAAACAGTCGGATGGATGACGAGCTATCTTGGGTCTCCAATGGTAAATATCTGGCAGGGAAACACAACACCACACACTGCATCACCCACCCCACCATCAGGCCCTCAAAATTTATAGCTGGCTTCTCATAATGCCCAATTGGATCTGTGGGAAAGATCGTAATCCCTTTTTGAGCCTCTGATAGGGTATGTAAGACTGTGTTGGTCTCTCACCATTGTTTTGCATTTTGTGTTTGGATTGGTTTTGCAGTCTCTTCTCTCTCGTGGCTTCGTTTTCGTTCAAGATAATTTGTGGATCCGAGGTTTTCTTTTTTTTTTTTTTTTTTTTTTTCTTAGTGTCCTTTCTCAGTATTTGCCAGAACTGCTGTTTGTATTCAAGTTCGAGGTTTTTTTTTCACTCTTGTTTATTTTTTTTTTGGTCAATTTCGTTTATCAGTATCTTATCTCAGTATACAAGTTCATTTTGGAATTCGTTTCATTGTGTTTTTTGGGTAATTTTATCAGTTTGGTTTCTCAGTATTTGGCAGGACTGCTGTTTGTTTATATTCAAGTTAATTTTGGGGTTAGAGTTTCATTTCCACATTTGTTTATATTGGTCAGTTTCTCTCCTCAGTATTTGCCAGGACTGCTGTTTGTATTCAAGTTCATTTTCTGGGATTCGAGTATCATTTCCACATTTATTTTTGTTTATGGCAAATTTCGATTCTCAATATACAAAATCATGTTGGGATTCAAATTTCCTTGTTTTTTTTTTTTTTTTCTGGTTTATTTTTGTTAGTTTCGTTCCTCAGTATCTGCCAGGACTGCTGTTTATTATGTACAAGTTAATTTTGGGATTCTAGTTTCTTTTTTTGTTAGTTTCGTTCCTCAGTATCTGCCAGGACTGCTGTCTCTATATATTATCCTCTCCATATACATATTACATTGTTTCTCTACGTTTGTTTTATTTATAAGCTTGACTGGGTTGGTTTTTAAAAGTTAATGAGAGCTGTATACATAATCTATGCATTCGTTTATGGCTTATTGGAATATTTACCTTGTTATTGTCATTGTTATTGCCTTCGTTCTTGCATTTCCTCTTTATACGGGATCGAAATGGCCACAGTATATAATTATTTTAGTTTACCATTTTGCATATACTTTTTTTTTCATACATTTTTTTTTTTTTATTGTTTTGAGGAAAGATGTTTTTATATGCATTGTGCTGTACTGAAACTATGCTGGATATGTATGTGAACTGCTTTTATTATTTGAGAGAGAGAGAGAGAGAGAGAGAGAGAGAGAGCGCGCATGTATTTATCTCTCTTCATAGGGAATATCATGTACGTAAATCAAAGCACGTACAAACACACACACACACACACACACACACACACACACACACACACACACACACACACACACACACACACACACACACACACACATCCATAAACGTAAATATGCTTATGATCTGTATGTGGAAAATAAATAAATAGATAGTGTGTGTGTGTGTGTGTGTGTGTGTGTGTGTGTGTGTGTGTGTGTGTGTGTGTCGCGAGGGACATCCGGCAGCTGAGAGTCAGAGTGAGCCACGTGCCTGAGAGATATATATGTAGTAAAATGATATTAAAGATAGGACGTCCTAGAAGAGATAATGCTTTAAAACGTGTTGCCTAATTAACACACACACACGAGAGAGAGAGAGAGAGAGAGAGAGAGAGAGAGAGAGAGAGAGAGAGAGAGAGAGAGAGAGAGAGATCCGCCTTTACTCTTTGATTTTACATACACAGAATTTCAACTCATGTATTTTTTTCTTTTTTTGTATCTTTTTACATACCGTTTGTTTCATATGCGTTCTGAACACACACACACACACACACACACACACACACACACACACACACACACACACACACACACACACACACACACACACACACACACACACACACACGTACAGATACTCTTTAATTACCTGTGTGTGTGTGTGTGTGTGTGTGTGTGTGTGTGTGTATAGACATGATAGATATAGATTCATACATGTATACATAACATACATAGATGAATTAGTAACACACACACACACACACACACACACACACACACACACACACACACACACACACACACACACACACACACACACACATCTATAGTTTCTTGCATAACATTGTGAATTCATACCAACCTTTTTAAAAATGCAACACAAACATACATACTAAAACAACAACAACAACAACAACAACAACAACAACAACAACAACCAACTGCATTTAAATCCTTTGCAGTGCTTGATACTCAGTGAAAACCGTGTCACTGGATAATACAAGGCTTGAATTTAATCTTTATATACATTTGAAACTCACACACGTATACGTTGTGCGACTCAGCGATGGAGCAAACACACTAAACCTTCAATGGCGGGGCTGTGATGCGCTCTCCTTTGATCCACCTGTGTGAAAACTACGACAGCGTAATATAAATGGTGATATTGTGTGATTTTCCGCCTCTGTAAACTTGTTCCGTGTGTCTCTGGATCGATTCTGCTTCTTTTTATGCATCCTTTGTTGTGATTTGGAGGTTATTCTTGTTTTTTTGTGGATTTGTTTACTTTTGGATTTTTTCTTTCTTTCTTTCTCTTTTTTTTTTTTTTTTTGGGGGCGGTATTTGTTGAGGGCGTGGTGTTGATTGGCGGCGGTGGTGGTGGTGGTGGTGGTGGTTTCTTTCTCCTTTTCTTTTTCCTCGTTCTTGTTCTTCTTTTTCTTTGCTTTTCGTT
>NC_059273.1:18995052-19010052 GCF_017591435.1 Portunus trituberculatus
GAGAGAGAGGTGGTCAGGTATCGTGTTATCTCAGGTATGGTAATGAGGTCACTTGTTTGTCTGGCTCAGGTCGCTCTTATCTTGGAAATGCATCAGAACCTCATAATATTTCTTTTTATTTTTATGCAGGAAGGAGCCAAGAGCCAAAAAAATAGATAAATAAAATAGATCAATAATAAATGAAGAAAGGACCATTTGAGTGCTGGCTTCGTATCTCTTCCTATTCCTTGGTCTATATTGCACCTTTGCATATAATAATGGTGATAATAGTGGGGATGGTAATATAGAAACTTGCCTTTAGAAATAACAAGTACTTCATTCTTTAGCACTTAAAAAATTACATACAGTTATATACACAGTTACATACACAGGCACTAGTACAGGTGACGTGACTCAATGCAGGGCTGATAAGGGGATAGGAAAAGAAATGGGTGAAGTTAGGATAGGTTAGGTGAAGGTTAAGTTAGGTTAGTGAAGGTTAAGGTGAAGGTTAGGAAGGTTAGGTTAGGTTAGGTTAGGTTAGGTTAGGTTAGTGAAGGTTAGGAAGGTTAGGTTAGGAAAGTTGGTAAGAATTAAAGAAAATAAAAAAAACCACCGAATTTCAGGTTATTTATTCACATTTATTTTTCTGAGGTTAAGTTAAGTTAGAGTAGGGTTAGGTAAGGTAGGGTAGGGTAGGGTAGGGTAGGATAGGGTAGGGGTAGGTTAATTGGCAGGGAGTAGATAAGAATATATCACCAAATAGTGGAATACATTACTCTAATACACACACACACACACACACACACACACACACACACACACACAGAACTGGCTACAACTCGTAAGTCAGTGGTGGTACATAATGGTGCACCTGAGCGTACCTGTGTAGCATTGCCTTACCTGGCGCGTAATTAATGTCGAGTGTGACCTTCCCTATTGTGCTCACCTGAGAGAGAGAGAGAGAGAGAGAGAGAGAGAGAGAGAGAGAGAGAGAGAGAGAGTTTACATATTTGCTATAGATAAAGCCATTAATTTTTTCTTTCATCTTTAAGCAAAATTAGAGAGAGAGAGAGAGAGAGAGAGAAGATAATGAAAGAAAATAGAGAAATGAAAAGACCACAAAAAAAGAGAAACAGAGAATACGAATAAAAGAGAAAGAATGAAGATGAAAAAATAAATGAAAATAAATGAGAATGGAAGAAGATAGATGGGTGAGATAGAAAGGGAGAGGTGGAGGATGGATCGAGATAGGGAGGGGAGGATGAGATAAGGATGGAAATGAAGGGAGGAAAGTGAAGGAAGGGAGTAAATAGGTAGGTAGGTAAACAACAGAGAGAGAGAGAGAGAGAGAAAAAAAAAAAAAAGAAATAGAAGATGAAGAAAATATGAGAAAGGAAAGGAAAGGTTAACAAATATAGAACGAAGAGGAAGGAAAAATAAAGAAGGAAGGAGGGAAGAGAAAAACAGATAAAGGAGGAGATGGAGGAAACAGGAGAAATGTATGGAGGTAAGAAAGGAGGGAATAGGTGGAGGAATGGAGAAGTGGGGAGGAAGATAATGGAGGAAAGGTGGAGAAGGGAAGAAGAAGAAGAGAAGGAAATTGAAAATAGATGAAATTATGGAAATAGAGAAGAAGGAAGGACTTGGAGAAATGAAGGAAAGAAGGAAGGAAAGAGAACAATTGAATGCAGGAGATAAAGAAAAAAAGTGATGAATGGAAGGAATGAAGAAAACAATAAATGAAATATAGAAACAAATAATATAGAGAAAGAGAAAAGAAGGAATTTGTGGAGAGAAGAAGAAGGAGGAAAGTTTGAAGAGGAGGAGGAGGAGGAGGAGGAGGAGGAGGAGGAGTAAGGAAGGGAAAGATTGGAAGAAGAAAATGAAGTATGAAATTGAGAAAACAGTTGAATGGAGAAGGAAAGGCAGACGTAAAGAGAATAAGGAAGAAGAAGAAGAAGAAGAAGAAGAAGGAAGAGGAGGGTTGGAGGAAATGAAAAAAATTGTAGTGAAAACAAACAAGGGAATAATAAAAATGAATAACGAATATGAGAAATAAAGAATAAGAATAGAACCGAACGAATGAATAAACGCGAGGGAGAAAAGGAGAGAGGAAGAGAAAAAAGAAGAAATGAAGAGTTGAGGGAAATGAAGGAAGGAAGGAAGGAAGGAATGGAGAGAAAGATAGATAAAAAAAAGAAAAGAAAAAACCAACGAAAAATGAAATAAAAATAATGATAATAGTGAAGGAGAGAGAGAGAGAGAGAGAGAGAGAGAGAGAGAGAGAGAGAGAGAGATTAGAAAAACAGCTTAATATTACTGAGACAGAGAAGACATGAAGGAAAGGAAGGAATAGACACAGAAGCAGATAGAAAATAATGATAAAACAACGAAAAATATAAACAGAACAGCGGGTAAAATAAAAGACTTATCCCCTTCAGTACTGGGACGCATTTTTTACCTTAAGTTTGTGTATGATTAGACCATTTTATTGACATTAGGAAGGGTGTATGGAGGGCAGAAGATTAATGGCCAGAGTCTTCACTAATTTAATCCACACTTAAGTTTCTGAAGCTGTACAAAATCACCAAATATGAATATGGAGTTAATAGGAGCAGGATTAAAAGAGGATTGAAGGAAATGAAGAAAGGTAGAAGTGGGAAGATAAATGGAGAGAAAGTAAGAATAGAATAGAACTAGGAGAATTATATGAAGAGGAAACAAAAGAGAAAATCCGTTAAGAGTGAAGGAAATGAAAAAAAGATGAATAGAGAGAAAATAAGAATAGAACCATGAGAAATATATCAAGAAAGGAAGAAAAAAATAGAAATAAAAATATGATTAGGACAAAGAGAAGACTGAAGGAAAGGAAGGAAAGAAGTGAGAAGATGAAGAGATAAAAAAAAAAAAATAGGTATAATAACTACGAAAAACTATGTGAAGAGAGGAAAATAAAGGGAAAAAGACGTTAGATATTAGTAGGACAAAGGGAAGAGTGAAGGAAATTAAGGAAAATAGAAGAAGAAAGATAAATAAATGAAAAATAAGAACGGAACCACGTAAAATATATGAAAAAAGTGAAAAAAAAAAAAAACAAAAATAAGTAGGACCAAGGAAAGAGTGAAGGAAACAAGACTGGGAACAAATCTAAGGAAGTGTTTGGTATCATTTGGACTCTCGTGTTAAGGTTATTCAACTCAGCCGTTTGTTAGTCACATATTATCACACTTGTCTCGTCTTCCTCTCACTCTCTCCTCTGTCATCTCTCTCTCTCTTTCCCACTCTCTACGATTCTTCCTCTCTCTCTCTCTCTCTCTCTCTCTCTCTCTCTCTCTCTCTCTCTCTATGATGGAAGGGTTGGAAGAAACTCAACTTAATTTATTTGGTTGTTTACTTATTTTTTTTATTTTTCAGTTTTTTTTCTTTCATTTTCTCTTTTTTCTCTTCGTTTTTCTTGATGTTCTTAGTTTTTTTTCTTTTTTTCCTCATTTATCTTTTTTTTTCTTTTGTATTTAGTTTGTTTCGTATTCCTTTGTTTTTTTTTTTTTTTTTTTTCTTCTTTTTTTTCATGTGTTTAGCTTCCTCTCATCTTCATTTATTCAATTTTTTTTTCTCTTCCCTCGTCTATTTGCTTTTTTCTCTCTTCCTCCTTTCTTGTTTTGCGTTTTGTTTTTCTCCTTTTGCGCATTTTTCCTTCTTTGACTTTCTTATTTTAGTCTTTTTTTTTTCTCCTTCCATTTCTTCTCTCTTCTCTCTTATTCCCCCTTTTGTTATCTTTTCTTATTTCTCTCCGTTTCTCCTCTCCTCATTCGCCTCTTTGTTATTTTCCTTTTTTTGTTATCTTTTTCACTTCCCGTTTATTCTCTTCTCTTCTCATTCCCCTTTTTATTATCTATCTTCTCTCTACATCCTCATCTCTCGTTTCTTCTCCATTCTTCTTCATTTCACCCTTGTCTCCTTTCTCCTCTGTTCGTCTCTCATCTGCTACCCTTCTCTTTTCTTTTCATTCTTTTCTTTATCATCCATCCTTCCCCCTTCCTTTATCATAAATCTGCTGTCTTGTCTTTTTATCTCTTATGGCCATCTGTTTCATTCTCCTTTTTTTTTTTTTTTTCCTCCTCTGTGTCTCTTCATTTCTCTCATCTCCTCTATTCTCCTCCCCTCCTGTAATCCTCTTCTTTACTCTTTTCTTCTCGTCTCGTCTTCCATCGCCTTTAGATTTACCCTGTGTCCGTGTGTATGTCCGTCTCTGTCTGTGTATCTTTGTATGTCTGTGTATCTGTCTGTAGGGGTCTGTTTGTTAGTGTGTGCTTCATAATATTCCTGAACATGATTTTTTGGAGGTTATTTTGTAGTGAATGGACAGGAAAAGGAAATAAAAAATGCCTTGCCAACCACGATTTGTTGTTGAATAAGGCCACATGGATACTCGATAGATAAACGGACAGGGAGATAGATAGATAAATAGACAGATAGATTAATGGATGACTAGATTGGTAGATAAACAGAGAGGGAGATAGATAGATAGATTGATGGAGGAATAGATAGATACACAGATAGGGAGGTAGATTGATAAGTGAATTGATAGATAGATAGATAAACAGACAGGGGATAGATTGACGGATGAATAGTTAGGGGTAGAGTGTTCGCTTTGTTCTGCCATCAAGACTGTTTACAAAGGCCACACAGATGACTCGTGGGTTCTCAGCAGTGGTTTTCCTCGTGACGGTGCAGAATAGTGGTGGTTAAACTATCACTGGAATTCTGCAAACACTCAGAAATCGATGTATTTTTCAATAGAGCTGTTAAAAGTTGTCAAGGTTACATACGCCGGCTAGACTATGTAGCTTAACCCCTTCAGCACCATGACGCGTTTACTGTTTGGTTATTCTCTACACTCTACAGCTTCACAAACTCATGAGGGGGATGAAAATAGTGAAGACTCCAGCCGTTTATCTTCTGACCTCCATAGACCTTTCCTAATGTCAGTAAAGTGGTCTAATCGTACACAAATCTCGAGGTAAAAATGTGTCCCAGTATTGAAGGGGTTAAGGGAACATTGGTATCATTTTGAACGCTAGCACCACCACCACCACCACCACCACCAGAACAACAACAACAGCAACAACAACAACAAGGGAGCTATGCATTATTACCGTACACTGATATCGTTTTCACCACCATCACCACCACCACCACCACCACCACCACCACCACCACCACTGCGCTGCCATGTTTCATCATCATAATTGACGTCTGGGCAAGGACACGTGCAGGACAGAATAAATAGAGAGCGACGCATGTGTAATCACCAGCCAGTATGTACCAGCCGTCACCACTAGATAAGGTGACACGTGTTGCCTGATAGTTATCGTAAACAGCCACCCCTGCCACTGCTGTGTATCCTACCGCCTCTCACAAACTGTCCAACTCCTGCTGTTTGCTGTTATTTTGTCTTTTTTTTTTTTTTTTCATTTTTCTCATTTTTTTCTTTTCTTTTTGTCTTTCATTATTATTATTATTTTTTTTAGTTATTCCGTCATTTATCTTTTCATCCTTTTTTTCTCTCTCTTCTCTTTTCTTTTTGTTAGTTTCTTTTTCGTCTTTTTTATTTTATTTTTTGTTAATTTTACTGTCATTTATTTTTCTTCCTTTCTTTTCTCTTCTCTTTTCTTTTGTTAGTTTCTTTCTCGTCATTTCTCTCATTTATCCTTTTTTTTCTTTTTTCTATTCAGTTTGCTTCTTTTTCTTTCTTTCTTCTCATTTATCTTTCCTTCCTATTGTTCTTATTCTCTTCTCTCTTCTTATTCTGTCTCTTTTCTCTCGTTTATCCTCTCTTACTATTATTTTTTCTCTTCTCTTCCTTTTCCTCTTCTCTCATTTATTTCTCTTCCTCTTGTTTTTTTTTCCTATTTTGTCCTCTTCCCTTTTTTAAAATTTAGTTAGTTTTTTAACCTTTCTCTCTTCTCATTTATCTTCTTTTTCCTTTTCTTTTCTTTTTTATCAGCTTCTTATTCCTTCTCTCTCTTCCCTCGTTTATCTTCTCATTCTATCGTTTTCCTCTTCTATCTTCCTACTTTTGTATTTACTTATCTTCTTACCCCTGTTCTTTCTTCCTTCATTTATCTTCTCTTCCTCTTTTTTATATAAAGTATTGCACATTTTAACCCTCAATAAATTTTTTCCATGGCCCCAGAAATAATTTATAAGCTTCAATACAACAATAGTCAATACAACAACAAATCAGCCTTAAGAACCATTGTATCTCTGTCATTAACCCCTTCAGTAACATGACGCGTTTTCATATTCATTCTGGTTACTATTTGGTGATTATATGCAGCTTTAGAAACTTATATTGGGATTAGAATAGTGAAGACTGTGACCATTAATCTTCTGATCTCGATAGATCCTTCCTAATATCAATAATATGGTCTAATCATACACAAATCTCAAGGTAAAAAATGTGTCCCAGTATTGAAGGGGTTAGCTACGGAACGCTGTATTAAAGGATGGATCTTTGTATTTTGAAACATTTAACCTACTGGCCTGCTTTTTATACAGTATTGAATGTCTTTTATTAGTCATGATTCTATTGATAAGAGTTCTGTCGCTGAGAAAGGACGCAATCACAACCATGGTGAAGTATCGAGCTATATTTTCAAACATTCTACCGAGTTGTCTTGATTACTCCTACTACAATGATCGAGAGGTTTTTTTTTTTTTAAGTGATAATTGAACGCACTGACAACCATGGTAAAACAGTTGGTCAAGTATCGAACCGTATTTTCAAACATTTTATGGTGTTGTGTTCATTATTCTAACTGCAATGGACGTTTTTATAATTGTCAAGGGCGTTTTATGATTTCAGCAATTTTTAAGTGATAATTTGAACGCACTGACAAACTTGGTGAAGTATCGAACCTTATTTTCAAACATTTTATAGTGTTGTGTTGATTATTTTAACGATAATGGACGTTGTTATAGTGATCAAGGGTGTTTTTATGATTTTAGTGACAATTGAACGCACTGACAACCTCCAAACAACAACTAAAGTATCGAACTGTACTTTCAAACATTTTACAGTGTTGTGTTGATTATTCTAACTGTAATGATCAAGGCTGGGTTTTTTTTTTACGATTTTAGTCATTTTTAAGTGATAATTTGAACGCACTGACAACCATGGTGAAGTATCGAACCTTATTTTCAAACTTTATCGCGTTGTGTTGAGTATTTTAACTATGATGGACGTTGATATAATGATCAAGGCGTTTTTTATGATTTTAGTGATAATTGAACGCACTGACAAGCATCGTAAGGCAGTTAGTTGGTGAAGTATCGAACTGTACTTTCAAACATCTTGCCTTGCTGTCTTCATTAATTTTACTGTAATGGATGTTATTATAATGGCGAGAGTGTTTTTTTTATATGCTTTTAGTGATCATTTAACTACTGAGAAAAAACAGAACAAAATAATAAAAAAAAAAAACAGTGAACCTTCAAAGGAAACACTATTTTTCAAACATTTTAGCATCTTACCGTGACTCTATTTTTATTTTTGTCGTCCATTTATTTATCTATTTTTTTTTTTATTGCAGTAAGCGTTATTATAAATTTTAAGGTACATTTTCATAATCCTAGTAATAAATCAACTACTTTTTTTCTGAATCAGTAAACAAAAAATAAATAAATAAATAAATAAAAATTAATGAATCATGAAAAGAACCATCGTATCATTTTTTTTAGTCCATTTATTTATTTGCCTACTTATTTATTGCAGTAAGCGTTATTATAAATTTTAAGGCACATTTTATTTATTTTATTTATTTACCTACTTATTTATTGCAGTAAGCGTTATTATAAATTTTAAGGCACATTTTCACAATCCTCGTAACTCATCTACTTTTTCTGAACCAGTTAAAAAAAAAAAAATCGAACGAACCATAACGAACAACCATCGTACCACAGTAGAAAACCACCGAAATCTCTTATTATCTCTTATTGTCGTAATATTTCCTCTATCGATTATTGTGAAAGGGAGTGGAGTAGTTTATCGTTCACTGACATCAATTCCGAAGCTGCGCGGCGGTGGAGGAGGAGACAGAAAGAGCGGGACAGATAAAAAGAAGCAGAGGTACAGTTTGGTAATCATCGTACATCACTGCAGAGACACGAACGTACCATCATGTCACTTCCGGGTAGCGACGCGATGCAAGAGCTGACGCGATGCAAGAGCTGAGACCAGACAGACAGACAGACAGACAGACAGACAGACAGACAGACAGACAGACAGACAGACAGACAGACAGACAGACAGACAGACAGAGAGAGAGAGAGAGAGAGAGAGAGAGAGAGAGAGAGAGAGAGAGAGAGAGAGAGAGAGAGAGAGAGAGAGAGAGAGAGAGAGAGAGAGAGACAGACAGAGAGAGACAGACAGACAGACAGACAGACAGACAGACAGACAGACAGACAGACAGAGAGAGAGACATATATATATATATATATATATATAGAGAGAGAGAGAGAGAGAGAGAGAGAGAGAGAGAGAGAGAGAGAGAGAGAGTTAATATCGTTGGTATCAATATTTCAACACACGAATCTTTTATATTCAATTCCAAACTCATTCCCTCCGTTCCAGGCTCGTATTCCTACATGATTCCTAAATTCCTGTTTGATTCCTAACACCTCAAATATTCCAAAATTTCTCTCATTCCAACCTGATTCCTAGTCACCAAAACGACATATATTCCAGTTCATTCCTAATCCTTACACTCATTCCAGTTTGATTCCTACCTGCCTAAAAAACACATTCCAGCTTGATTCCTAACCCAGAGACTCATTCCAACTCGATTCCTACTTCCCTAAGAGACGTAAATTCCAACCCATTCCTACTTACCCTAAAAAGACATATTCCAGCTGATTCCTAACCCAGAGACTCATTCCAGCTTAATTCCTACCCTCCAAAATATAAATTCCAGCTTGATTCCTAACCCAGAGATTTATTCCAGCTTAATTCCTACCCTCCAAAAAAGACATTCCAGCTTGATTCCTACCGCTAAAAAAGACATTCCAGCTTGATTCCTACCGATAAAAAAGACATTCCAGCTTGATTCCTACCGCTAAAAAAGACAAATTCCAGCTTGATTCCTACCGCTAAAAAAGACAAATTCCAGCTTGATTCCTACCCCTAAAAAAGACATTCCAGCTTGATTCCTACCGCTAAAAAAGACATTCCAGCTTGATTCCTACCCCTAAAAAAGACATTCCAGCTTGATTCCTACCGCTAAAAAAGACATTCCAGCTTGATTCCTACCGCTAAAAAAGACATTCCAGCTTGATTCCTACCCCTAAAAAAGACATTCCAGCTTGATTCCTACCCCTAAAAAAGACATTCCAGCTTGATTCCTACCCCTAAAAAAGACATTCCAGCTTGATTCCTACCGCTAAAAAAGACAAATTCCAGCTTGATTCCTACCCCTAAAAAAGACATTCCAGCTTGATTCCTAACCCATACATTCATTCCAGCTTGATTCCTACCGCTAAAAAAGACAAATTCCAGCTTGATTCCTAACCCATACACTTATTCCAGCTTGATTCCTACCTCTAAAAAAGACATTCCAGCTTGATTCCTACCGCTAAAAAAGACAAATTCCAGCTTGATTCCTACCCCTAAAAAAGACATTCCAGCTTGATTCCTACCGCTAAAAAGACATTCCAGCTTGATTCCTACCCCTAAAAAAGACATTCCAGCTTGATTCCTACCGCTAAAAAAGACATTCCAGCTTGATTCCTACCGCTAAAAAAGACATTCCAGCTTGATTCCTACCGCTAAAAAAGACATTCCAGCTTGATTCCTACCGCTAAAAAAGACATTCCAGCTTGATTCCTACCGCTAAAAAAGACATTCCAGCTTGATTCCTACCGCTAAAAAAGACATTCCAGCTTGATTCCTACCGCTAAAAAAGACATTCCAGCTTGATTCCTACCGCTAAAAAAGACATTCCAGCTTGATTCCTACCGCTAAAAAAGACATTCCAGCTTGATTCCTACCGCTAAAAAAGACATTCCAGCTTGATTCCTACCGCTAAAAAAGACATTCCAGCTTGATTCCTACCGCTAAAAAAGACATTCCAGCTTGATTCCTACCGCTAAAAAAGACATTCCAGCTTGATTCCTACCGCTAAAAAAGACATTCCAGCTTGATTCCTACCCCTAAAAAAGACATTCCAGCTTGATTCCTACCGCTAAAAAAGACATTCCAGCTTGATTCCTACCCCTAAAAAAGACATTCCAGCTTGATTCCTACCCCTAAAAAAGACATTCCAGCTTGATTCCTACCGCTAAAAAAGACATTCCAGCTTGATTCCTACCCATAAAAAGACATTCCAGCTTGATTCCTACCTCTAAAAAAGACATTCCAGCTTGATTCCTACCGCTAAAAAAAGACAAATTCCAGCTTGATTCCTACCCCTAAAAAAGACATTCCAGCTTGATTCCTACCGCTAAAAAAGACATTCCAGCTTGATTCCTACCCCTAAAAAAGACATTCCAGCTTGATTCCTACCCCTAAAAAAGACATTCCAGCTTGATTCCTACCGCTAAAAAAGACATTCCAGCTTGATTCCTACCCCTAAAAAAGACATTCCAGCTTGATTCCTACCGCTAAAAAAGACATTCCAGCTTGATTCCTACCGCTAAAAAAGACATTCCAGCTTGATTCCTACCCCTAAAAAAGACATTCCAGCTTGATTCCTACCGCTAAAAAAGACATTCCAGCTTGATTCCTACCCCTAAAAAAGACATTCCAGCTTGATTCCTACCGCTAAAAAAGACATTCCAGCTTGATTCCTACCGATAAAAAAGACATTCCAGCTTGATTCCTACCGCTAAAAAAGACATTCCAGCTTGATTCCTACCGATAAAAAAGACATTCCAGCTTGATTCCTACCGATAAAAAAGACATTCCAGCTTGATTCCTACCGATAAAAAAGACATTCCAGCTTGATTCCTACCGCTAAAAAAGACATTCCAGCTTGATTCCTACCCCTAAAAAAGACATTCCAGCTTGATTCCTACCGATAAAAAAGAAATTCCAGCTTGATTCCTACCGCTAAAAGACATTCCAGCTTGATTCCTACCGCTAAAAAAGACATTCCAGCTTGATTCCTACCGCTAAAAAAGACATTCCAGCTTGATTCCTACCGCTAAAAAAGACATTCCAGCTTGATTCCTACCTACCAAAAAGACATTCCAGCTTGATTCCTAACCCAGAGATTTATTCCAGGTTAATTCCTATCCCCCAAGATATCAATTTCAGCTTGATTCCTAAATTCCTACTTCCCAAAAAGACAAATTCCAGCAGATTCCTAAACCAGAGATTCATTCCAAATTGATTCCCACTTCTCGAAAACCTACTAAACAATCTTCTATCCTCTCTAAACTCCACTCAAGCCTAAATTCCAGCTTTTTTTTTTCCCCATTCCAGAGAGGTCTATTATGTACATTCCAGCCAGATACCTGTTCCCACTGTCTTAAATTCCCGTTCCAGTTGTCTCATTCCAGCTCCATTCCCACCATCGACAAGCTGAAGACAGTGCTAACCCCAGATTCCTAAAACAACGACTTCATTCATTCATTCCCATTCCAGTCAGCTGTCTAATTCCAGATAGCTCTAAACTATCCATCGATTCCTAATTCCAGCTTAAAATGACTAGATTGGTTCCTATTCCTAAAGGTACAAGATTCCAGACTAATTCCAGTTTAAAGGAAAGCCAATATTCTCAGATCCCATTCCAAAATAAGCCTAAATTCCAGGTTCATTCCCACTTACAAGGAATACTCTGCCTAATATTCCCACGAGAGGGACAGAGAGAGAGAGAGAGAGAGAGAGAGAGAGAGAGAGAGAGAGAGAGAGAGAGAGGGTGAAAGGAGTAATGAAGACAAGGATGGAGGAGAAGGAGGAGGAAGAAGAAGATGGAGGAGGAGGAGAAGGAGGAAGAACAAGAACAAGAAGAAAAGGATACAGAAGAAGAAAAGAAGAAGAGGAAGAATGAATGAATGAATAAATGAATGAAAGAAAGAAAGAAGAAGAAATAGAGAGTGAGAAAGGAAAAGTACAAGAGAGAGAGAGAGAGAGAGAGAGAGAGAGAGAGAGAGAGAGAGAGAGAGGTGGGAATGAAAGTGGGAATGGCGTCTCTTGTATGGGAGTACGTGAGGAATGAAGGGGAATAGCACCACATATTCCTGACTGTTACGTATATTGCTTCATGGAGGAGGAGGAGGAGGAGGAGGAGGAGGAGGAGGAGGAGGAGGAGGAGGAGGAGGAGGAGGAAGATAGGAAGAACTAGGTTATTGACTTATAGGATGAAAGAACTGAGAAGAGGAAGAAGACAAGGAAGGAGGAGGAGGAGGAAGAAGAAGAAGAAGAAGAAGAAGAAGAAGAAGAAGAAGAAGGAAATAGATAAATAAAGATAATTACAGTTAGAAGATGAAAGGAACTGAGAGAGAGGAAGAAGAGAAGGAAGGAAGAGGAGAGAGAGAGAGAGAGAGGAGAAGAAGAAGAAGAAGAAGAAGAAGAAGAAGAAGAAAAGAAGAAGAAGAAGTTGCCTTGAATAGAGAGTAATAGATAAACAGATGAGAAGAGGAGGAGGAGGAGGAGGAGAGGAGGAGGAAGGAGGAGAGAGAGAGGAGATAAAACAGTGGAGAGAGAGAGAGAGAAGAGATAGAGAGAGAGAGAGAGAGAGAGAGAGAGAGAGAGAGAGAGAGAGAGAGAGAGAGAGAAGGGGGGGAGGGGGCGTGTAGCAAGTGCCAAATACTGTGGAATTACTACCACTTATGATCCAAAATGGCGTCTCTTTTCTTAGGGAAGGATTACTGCCCTCATATTGCCTCCACCCCCCCTCCTGTTTTCCTCCACCTTCCCTCCACCTTCCCTCCACCTTCTCCATCATCTATCTCTCCACATACCTCCTTCCTCCTCCATTTTTCCCTCCACCTTCCCTCCATTCTTTCCTCCTCCTTCCTCCTTCATTCTTCCATGTTTCCTCCCACTTCATTTGTCCCTCCACTTTCCCTCCTACTTTTCTCTCCACCTTCCCTCCACATTCCTCCACCTCCTCCTCCTCCTCTTCCTTCTCTTCCTCTTTCTCTCTTATCTCCCAATTTATCTCTTTCATTCATCTCTTGATATTCATTTCTTTATATTTCCTTCTTTCTGTTTTCTCTCTTATTTCTTGTTTCTTTGTTTTATTTACATTTCTTTCCTTATTTTTCTGTCTTTTCTTTCTTTCTGTTTTGTTTTGTTTTTTTTTTCCTTCACGTTTAATTTCTTTCCTCTTTCCATCATCCTTTTCTTTTTTTTTTTTTCCATGTGTCTTTGTGTTTTTCTCTCTTTCCTCCTTCTCCCTCTCTTCTTTCTTTATTATTTCATTGTTTCCTTTCTTCCTTCCTTTCGTTCATCTACCAAATAGTTTGTAGTTTTCCCCTTTTTCTTCTCCTGTTCCTTCTCTCATCATCGTTATCTTCTTCTTCTTCTTCTTCTTCTTCTTCTTCTTCTTCTTCTTCTTCTTCTTCTTCTATTACTCCTTTTCCTCATTTATTATTATCATCCTTCCCGTCTTTCTATCACCACCACCAGTACCACCACCACCAGTACAACCACAACACCACCACCACCACCACCACCACCACCACCACCACCACCACTACTACTACTACTACTACTAGTACTACTACTACTACTACTACTACTACTACTATTACTACAAATAATAGTAATTACACGTACGTACCTTATTTTTGTCCAGCTGTCCTTGTCAATCTATGCACGTGATTGCCTTGGTACAGTTTCGTGACTTTGAGCTTTTTAAATTAATTCCCCCCAAGCTTCGACCCCCCCCCTACAACACTTCTTCGACTTCCCCCTTTTTTATTTGTCTTCTTTCTTCTTTCTTCTTTCTTCTTTTTCCTTCTTTCCTTTTATTTATATTTTTTTTTGTGATTATATATTTTTTTCTCTATTTTATTATGTGCTTGCTTGGTTGTGTGTGTGTGTATGCTAGTCTCTCTCTCTCTCTCTCTCTCTCTCTCTCTCTCTCTCTCTCTCTCTTACCAATCTTGTCCAGGTCCCTTTCAGAGTACCTTAATTGTACCCTTTCTTATTTACTCACTCAGTCACTCACTCACTCGATTAATCAGTCAGTCAATCAGTCAGCCACTCAGTCAGTCAGTCAGTCACTCACTCACTCTCACTCTCTTTTACTCACTCTTTCAATCAGTCAGTCAGCCAGCCAGCCACCCAGTCAGTCAGTCAGTCAGTCAGTCAGTCAGTCAGTCGCTCGCTCACTGGATCATTTTTATTTTTTTCTTATATTTTCCTTTTCTTTCTTTTAATAGTGAGGATGGAAAGCGGAAATGGGAAAAAAGAGAGAGTAAAACCTTTCATTCACTCACAAAACCCTCTCTCTCTCTCTCTCTCTCTCTCTCTCTCTCTCTCTCTCTCTCTCTCTCTCTCTCTCTCTCTCTCTCTCTCTCTCTCTCTCTCTCTCCAAATCTCAAATCATTCCTCCTCCTCCTCCTCCTCCTCCTCCTCCTCCTCCTCCTCCTCCTCCTCCTCCTTCTTCTTCTTCTTCTTCTTTTTCTTCAGTAATTGGAGGAGAGATGATGTCAATATCCTTTAACCAAATTATAACGAGAGAGAGAGAGAGAGAGAGAGAGAGAGAGAGAGAGAGAGAGAGAGAGAGTGTTCCATATTTACACGTGATAAATCTTAATTGGGGAAATTTAACAGGTGTGAATTTCTATTTTAGAGAGAGAGAGAGAGAGAGAGAGAGAGAGAGAGAGAGAGAGAGAGAGAGAGAGAGAGGTGGGGGCGAAGGAGAGGTAAGGAATGGGAGAGAGAGAGAGAGAGAGAGAGAGAGAGAGAGAGAGAGAGAGAGAGAGTTGGGGGAGGGTGTGTGTGTGTGTGTGTGTGTGTGTGTGTGTGTGTGTGTGTGTGTGTGTGTGTGTGTGTGTGAAATATTT
>NC_059273.1:19012552-19025052 GCF_017591435.1 Portunus trituberculatus
AGCCTCGTTACGTGCTGGGGACACGCTGTAACATTTTTTTTTTTAGAGATGTGAAGGAATATTATGTTGTGAAGTTGTATAGTGTCTGTGTGTGTGTGTGTGTGTTTATGGGTACTGTCGCTGTGATTGTGTTGAGTAAGGTGGTTTGTGTGTCAGTTAGTCAGTCAGTCAGTCAGTCAGTTTCTATATACACACACGTTGAAGTCAATAGAAATAAATAACACGATAAAACAACGTAAATATTGCCAAAACTTACACACGAGATTACGATAACCAGGTAAATATTGTTTAGGTGTCATGGCTCACACACACACACACACACACACACACACACACACACACACACACACACACACACACACACACACACACACACACACACACACACACCTGTAAACAGTTTGCCTCATTCTCTTTTTCCTTCACTGAGTATCTATCTTCATTATTTGTGAACTATAAATTTACATCAACCTCTTCAATACTGAGACGCATTTTCGCCTTCAGGTGTGTGCACGATTAGACCATTTTATTGACATTAGGAAGGGTCTATGGAGGTCGGAAGATTAATGGCCACAGTCTTCACTATTTTTATCCCCACATGAGTTTCTGAAGCTGTATAAAATCACCAAATAGTAAACAGAATATATGGAAACGCGTCATGGTGTTAATGGTTCAGGAAGTATGTATATATATTTTTAGTGGCAGATTTGTAGCAAGGTTTTAAATCAGTGGTGTTTTAAATCTTTGAATGTGAGTCACGGGAACGCTGGAGCGAAACGAAAGAGAAATAATAATGGTAATAGTAATGAAAATATAAATTATGATAAAAAGAAAATGAAAATATATAATGAATGGCTTAATATCGATAGCAGCAATAAAACAACAACAATAATAATAATGATAATAATGATAATTGTAATAGTAATAAGAAGAATAGTAATAATGATAATAATGAAAACAATAATAGAGAGAGAGAGAGAGAGAGAGAGAGAGAGAGAGAGAGAGAGAGGGGGTATACAAATCATGCAATAACAGCATTAATATAGAACAATACACCAAGAATTAACATTAATAAGAAAACACATGCAACATACATAAAGGCTACTGGGCAAGGAGATGAGAGAGAGAGAGAGAGAGAGAGAGAGAGAGAGAGAGAGAGAGAGAGAGCAGGGAGGGAAGGCAGGGAGGGAAGGAAGAGGGGATCGAGAATTTAAGTAGGGTAAGAGAGAGAGAGAGAGAGAGAGAGAGAGAGAGAGAGAGAGAGAGAGAGAGAGAGAGAAGGAAAAAGTTGGGTGGATGGAGAAGGTTGCCAGGATTAGATAGAGAAATAGGTCTCGGGTTCAGAGAGAGAGAGAGAGAGAGAGAGAGAGAGAGAGAGAGGAGTTGTATAGTTATCCATAGCGTCAGTATTTATCAGCCACGGGTATTGGACAGGTATAAGCTTGAATTTGTGCGTGCCGTGACGTTGGAATCGGTGTGGTGGGCAGGTGGGTACAGGTGAAGCCAGGTGAAGGTACCCAACCCAACCCAACCCAACCTAACCTAACCCAATCTAATCTAACCCAACCTAACCTAACCTAACCTAACCTAACCTAACCTAACCTTACCTTACCTTAATCTTACCTTACCTTACCTAACCTAACCTAACCTAACCTAACCCAACCTAACCCAACCCAACCTAACCTAACCTAACCTAACCTAACTTGACCCAAACCAATCCGAACTAACTTAACCTAACTTCACACGATCTTGGCCAATAGAAATGTATAAACTCATTCTCCCACACACGAGTCCAGGTGTAGCATCTCTCATCACACACCTGAATGACTGACACCTGTTTCTTGATTCCCAGTCTTTCAACAAATGGAAACTTATTCTTAGGTAAATCATGTTATACTTCATTTTTCCCCTTTTCCTGTTTGGGTGACCTTTAAAAACTGTTCACTTTTGAGGGGAGGGAGGGGAAGGGGAGGGGAGGGAGAGAGGAGGGGAAAAGCTCTTAGTCAGTTATTATTATTATTATTATTATTATTTTTCTGTTTCTCTCTCTCTCTCTCTCTCTCTCTCTCTCTCTCTCTCTCTCTCTCTCTCTCAGGAAATGAAAATCTGTCTTAAATGTTAATGAAGATACAAGACTTTTATCTCACCTCTGATTCACTGTAACCCTTTCACTGCGACACGAAAACATTTAGCAACATCTGAAATAAACCATTAGATTTTTATAAGTATTTAAAGAAAGTGAGCGATTAACTCCTTCAGTACTGGGAAACATTTTTACCCTGAGTTTTGTGTACGATTAGACCATTTTATTGACATCAGGAAGGGTCTATGGGGGTCAGAAGATTAATGGCCGGGGTCTTCACTATTTTAAACCCCCACTTAAGTTCCTAAAGCTGCATTAAGTCACCAAGTAGTAAGCAGAATGAATATTAAAACGTGTCCTGGTACTGAAGGGGTTAAAAAGAAGGGATTTGTTGAATTTCTACGTTCCTGTTTCTTGGCTTTACTCTCAATAAATGTGAGCTTTTTCTCCTTAACATGTCTCACAGCTGTCTGCTCCTGTCTTACTCCTGTCTTACTCTCATTCCTGTCTTACTCTCATTTCTGTCTTACTCTCAATTCCTGTCTTACTCTCAACAAATGTGAACTTTTCCTCCCAAACAAGTCTCACAGCTGTCCACTCCTGTCGCTTCACTTCCTCAGGGAATGACTACTTGCTGCTTCACACGTAAATCAAGGCATAGCACTTCATCTGTCA
The DNA here is from genome assembly GCF_017591435.1 of Portunus trituberculatus. Lineage (NCBI taxonomy): Eukaryota > Metazoa > Arthropoda > Malacostraca > Decapoda > Portunidae > Portunus > Portunus trituberculatus. The sequence continues at coordinate 19,015,311 of NC_059273.1, forward strand.
CCGCTAATTGATTTTAACCTTTTCACTGCTGCACTAAAGCTTTATAAACATTAAAAGATATTAGGAAATTAAAAGGAATGTTTTTTTTTTTTTTTTCAATTTCTGCGCTGTTAAATCCCTACTATACTGACATGCTTTTTTTTTTTTTTTTACCTTGAGTTTTATGTACAATTAAAAGATTTTTACTTACATCAGGAATGGTCAATGGAGGTCAGAAGATTACTGGGCAGAGTCTTCACTATTTTAATTTTGAAGGTGTATAAAATCACCAAATTGTAACCAAAATGAATATGAAAACGTATCTTGTTACTGAAGGTGTTAAAGACTTGAAGTGGCTATGGAACAAGTAAAGATGTCTCAGAGTGATAAGGAGTGAAGGAAAGATGTACACACCAACACCTCACTGGCACCCAAACACCAAGATAAGGTTACATGTTACCTTATGCAAGTATCGTTAACCCCTTCAGTACCATGACACGTTTCCATATTCACTCTGCTTACTATTCACTGATTTTATACAGCTTCAGAAACTTATGTGAGGATTAAGGTAGTGGTAACTGGCCATTAATCTTCTGACTGTAGACCCTTACTAATGTCAATAAAATCGTCAAATCGCACACAAATCTCAAGGTAAAAATGTGTCCCAGTATTGAAGAGGTTAAGGGCAAACCACACCAAGCCTTAGTCACCAATCAGCCACACAATCACACACTTGGACGAACTTTCTGGCACCTTTGTAGAACCACCAGCACACAAGGAAATCCATAAAATTGACTGTGAACTGAAATCTATAAATGAAATCCTGTCACAATTATATAAAGAGAGAGAGAGAGAGAGAGAGAGAGAGAGAGCATGTATGTGTGTCCCATCATCACAGCTTCTACTAAAACGAAAGAAAGAGAGAAGAGTGAAGAAAAAGAGGATGAAGAGGAAGAGGAGAAAGAGAGAGAGAAGAATTGAGGAAGAGAGGTGATGTCAAGTCCTCATTCTGTTGTCACGCCTCTCTTTATTGGATTTATTTCTCTCTCTCTCTCTCTCTCTCTCTCTCTCTCTCTCTCTCTCTCTCTCTCTCTCTCTCTCTCTCTCTCCTTTGACAACTTTTCCTTAGAAAATTTGTGGAGAGAGAAAGAGATAAAGAAAGGAAAAAAAGAAAGAAAGAAAAAAAGAAAGAAAGAGAGAAAGGAAAAGAGAAAGAAAAAGAAACAGAGAGAGAGAGAGAGAGAGAGAGAGAGAGAGAGAGAGAGAGAGAGAGAGAGAGATGAATAGCTTTAGTTTATCGACTCGGAAGCACACTACTGATTTATAAGCAAACCCTCATAAACTTTTGTCACTCTTATCGTCAATAGATAGATACCAAAATGTGAACAGTAAATCATTGTGGATATGCTCTCTCTCTCTCTCTCTCTCTCTCTCTCTCTCTCTCTCTCTATCTATCTATCTCTATCTATCTCTATATCTATCTGTCTATCCATCAATCCATTTGTCAGCACGTGTGTCAAGGATGAAAAACATTAATGAATCATGGTTTTCAATTAACAGAGAGAGAGAGAGAGAGAGAGAGAGAGAGAGAGAGAGAGAGAGAGAGAGAGAGTAAATACAAACACACATACACACACACATAAAAATAAACCTAACAAATGTAACACAACGATAAACTAAACACACACACACACACACACACACACACACACACACACACACACACACACACACACACACACACACACACACACACACACACTACCAAGCTAATATACTAATCTTAAGCCCTTCCCAATCCCCATATGTATATTTTCAGTATGTATGTACTGCAATTCATAATAAACCGCATATTATTTTATTATTATTATTATTATTATTATTATTATTACACTCCCCAACACACCATTCAGACACACACAGGAGCCAAGTTAGAGCAGACGGTCACTGTTAACCTGTTCAAATATTCAGTTTTTGCAATCCAGTATGAAGAAAAGATAAATCAATGAGAAATAGGTGAAGACAAGAAAGCAGATCTCGTGTGGTGTCATGTGTTCACCTTTCTGTTATCTCATCGCGGCGGGGAAAGTCAAGGTTTGGAAACGTGAAGGTTATAGAACGCAATGAAGGAAGTGTGTGATGAATTGCTGGTTTTTTTTTTTTTGACGCGGAAATATTTTAAGAGATTATGTTCTGTAGGATTGCAGATATTTGGATCACAGGAAGAGGAAAGGTTAAAAAAAAAAAAAAAAAAAGATGGAGGTTTATAAATAGCGTCGACAACTCACTGTAAGGGAAATAGTGAAGGGAGGAATGTGGAGGCGCTTAGTAGATAGCATGGTGGTGTCTTATGTGGTTCTGTTGTGATGGAGTGTAGGTTGGTGGTGTTGTGTTTCTTAGCGATGTTAGGAGTGGTGTTGTTATTGTTATGGCTGGTGGTGGTGTTGTGTTTCTTAGTGATGTTAGGAGTGGTGTTGTTATTGTTATGGCTGGTGGTGGTGTTGTCTTTCTTAGTGATGTTAGGAGTGGTGTTGTTATTGTTATGGTTGGTGGTGTTGTTATCTTTCTTAGCGATGTTAGGAGTGGTGGTGTTATTGTTATGGCTGGTGGTGGTGTTGTCTTTCTTAGTGATGTTAGGAGTGGTGGTGTTATTGTTATGGCTGGTGGTGTTGTCTTTCTTAGCGATGTTAGGAGTGGTGTTGTTATTGTTATGGCTGGTGGTGGTGTTGTCTTTCTTAGTGATGTTAGGAGTGGTGTTGTTATTGTTATGGCTGGTGGTGGTGTTGTCTTTCTTAGCGATGTTAGGAGTGGTGTTGTTATTGTTATGGCTGGTGGTGTTGTCTTTCTTAGCGATGTTAGGAGTGGTGTTGTTATTGTTATGGCTGGTGGTGGTGTTGTCTTTCTTAGCGATGTTAGGAGTGGTGTTGTTATTGTTATGGCTGGTGGTGTTGTTATCTTTCTTAGTGATGTTAGGAGTGGTGTTGTTATTGTTATGGCTGGTGGTGTTGTGTTTCTTAGCGATGTTAGGAGTGGTGTTGTTATTGTTATGGCTGGTGGTGTGTTGTCTTTCTTAGTGATGTTAGGAGTGGTGTTGTTATTGTTATGGCTGGTGGTGTTGTTGTCTTTCTTAGCGATGTTAGGAGTGGTGTTGTTATTGTTATGGCTGGTGGTGTTGTCTTTCTTAGCGATGTTAGGAGTGGTGTTGTTATTGTTATGGCTGGTGGTGGTGTTGTCTTTCTTAGTGATGTTAGGAGTGGTGTTGTTATTGTTATGGCTGGTGGTGTTTTCTTTCTTAGCGATGTTAGGAGTGGTGTTGTTATTGTTATGGCTGGTGGTGGTGTTGTCTTTCTTAGCGATGTTAGGAGTGGTGTTGTTATTGTTATGGCTGGTGGTGTGTTGTCTTTCTTAGCGATGTTAGGAGTGGTGTTGTTATTGTTATGGCTGGTGGTGTTGTTATCTTTCTTAGTGATGTTAGGAGTGGTGTTGTTATTGTTATGGCTGGTGGTGTTGTTGTCTTTCTTAGCGATGTTAGGAGTGGTGTTGTTATTGTTATGGCTGGTGGTGGTGTTGTCTTTCTTAGTGATGTTAGGAGTGGTGTTGTTATTGTTATGGCTGGTGGTGGTGTTGTCTTTCTTAGCGATGTTAGGAGTGGTGTTGTTATTGTTATGGCTGGTGGTGTTGTTGTCTTTCTTAGCGATGTTAGGAGTGGTGTTGTTATTGTTATGGCTGGTGGTGTTGTTCGTCTTTCTTAGCGATGTTAGGAGTGGTGGTGTTATTGTTATGGCTGGTGGTGTTGTTCGTCTTTCTTAGCGATGTTAGGAGTGGTGGTGTTATTGTTATGGCTGGTGGTGTTGTTCGTCTTTCTTAGTGATGTTAGGAGTGGTGTTGTTATTGTTATGGCTGGTGGTGGTGTTGTCTTTCTTAGCGATGTTAGGAGTGGTGTTGTTATTGTTATGGCTGGTGGTGTTGTGTTTCTTAGCGATGTTAGGAGTGGTGTTGTTATTGTTATGGCTGGTGGTGGTGTTGTCTTTCTTAGTGATGTTAGGAGTGGTGGTGTTATTGTTATGGCTGGTGGTGGTGTTGTCTTTCTTAGCGATGTTAGGACTGGTGTTGTTTCTTAGCAGTGTTTACATATACATAAAAAAAAAAGAACGAGGAAAAATCTTAATGGAAAAAAAAAAGAAAAAGAAAATGATAAAATAAAACATAAAAATAGAACGAATAGAAAATAAACAAAAACATCATGGTGTTGTTTCCTTTCTTAGCGATGTTAGGACTGGTATTATGACTGGTGTTGTTGTTTTTCTTTCTTTCTTAACGATGTTGGGAGTGGTATTATGACTGGTGTTGTTTTCTTTCTTTTTTAGCAATGTTAGGAGTGGTGTTGGTATTGTTATGGCTAGTGGTGTTGTTTCCTTTCTGTCTTAGCAATGTTGGGAGTGGTATTATGGCTGACGGTGTTGTTGTTTCCTTTCTTAGCGATGTTAGGAGTGGTGTTGGTATTGTTATGGCTGGTGGTGGTGTTTTTCTTAGCAATGTTAGAACTGGTATTATGACTGGCGGTGTTGTTATTTTCTTTCTTAGCAATGTTAGTAGTGGTGTTGGTATTGTTATAGATAGTGGTGTTGTTTCCTTTCTTTCTTAGCAATGTTAGGAGTGGTATTATGGCTGGTGGTGTGTTTTCTTTCTTTCTTGGCGATGTTATGAGTGGTAAGGTAACAAATCCGCTTATCTTTGGAACAGGTTTTCTAAGACTTTCACTTTCCTCTATTGAAGCGAAAGAGAGGACGAGAGGGAAGCACAGAGACAACACATGGGTCTTCTTTCTGCCTTTCCATGCTTGCTGCTCCTGTGTAATGGTCAAGTCTGCCTTCTGAAATCTTTTTATCAGCTCTTTATTTACACCATGTGGGCTTTTCACGGGAATTTATGGGCTAAAGGGGATACTTTTTGGGGTATCTCCTATCTCAAAGCCCACCCGCTAGGAAACCGCTGCCCCGAGTGAGGAAGCCCAACCTACACTCGGACCGTGGACAGGATTCGAACCCGTGCGCTTGGAGACCCCTCGGAGCCCAAACATGCATGGTTCCACTGCACCACGGCTCTTTGTGACAGATTCAATTTTTTTTTTTTTTCCTTTTATGTAAGAGAGAGAACTACCAAGGGCAAAAAAAGTGAATATTAGAACAAAGAAAAGGTCCACTTGAATTGTAGTCTCCATAATTTGTGTCGAAAAAAGGTTTGATGTTATTGTTATTGATGTTATTGATGTTCTTTTCCTTTACTTTTGTTCTCTCTCTTCACGAATGTTCTGTAAATGTTCATGTTTTTTTTTTTTTTTTTTTTTTTTTTTTTGTTTCCTCGTTATTTGTTTTATTTTTAGTCGTATTCACTCATGCCTTTCTTTATCATCACATTCTTTATTTCCACTTGCATCTTACTTTATCTTTTCCATCTCTCTCTCTCTCTCTCTCTCTCTCTCTCTCTGGGGGCGAACATTCATCTGTTTCACTCCTGCTTCGTCTACAACAAATTGCTAGAAGGCTTGAGAAAAAGAAAACGGGAAGGAAGACCAGAGGAGAAACTGTAGAAAATATGAAGCCTCTTGTGGCGGAGGAGGAGGAGGAGGAGGAGGAGGAGGAGGAGGAGAAGGAGAAGGAGAAGGAGGAGGAGGACTTACTTGCTTGAGACATACTTTGAGAGTCCCTTTGTTGCTATACTTTCTTGGAACCGAGAAAGAGAGAGAGAGAGAGAGAGAGAGAGAGAGAGAGAGAGAGAGAGAGAGAGAGAACCACCCACACACAACACTGGAATAGAGGCGATGCTCAAGTAAACAAACTCGGTCAAGGACACACCCCTAGAGAGAGAGAGAGAGAGAGAGAGAGAGAGAGAGAGAGAGAGAGAGAGCTATTTGTTTTAATTTTGGTGTTCTCTAGTCGTGTGTCTTGCTTTCTTTTCCATCATACTTATTCTTCTATTTATATTCAGTTCCTTTCCTAGACTAAACACACACACACACACTCTCTCTCTCTCTCTCTCTCTCTCTCTCTCTCTCTCTCTCATCCACTCTTTCTTCAGTTACTCTTGCGTTAATTAGCCACAGTCAGTCATAGCGCCAGTCACCACTTTGCGGCTGAGGAGGTGCTAAGGGCGTAGCGTGGAGGATGTAAGCGTGACGTGAGCGTGACGTGACGTGACTTGTCGTGTCGTGCAGCACAGCCTGGCGTGGTGAGGCGAGGCTTAGCAGGGAGGCCTTCACGCGTGTTCTCCAGGCGGGCTCTCTTAAGCTAACCCTCATCACGTAATTCTTTAATTCGTTTTGTTTTAATTGGTGGCTCTTCTGAATATTCTCTTTACACTCTCTCTCTCTCTCTCTCTCTCTCTCTCTCTCTCTCTCTCTCTCTCTCTCTCTCTCTCTCTCTCTCTCTCTCTCTCTCTCTCTCTCTCTCTCTCTCTCGTCATTCGCTTCATTGGTGTTTTTTTCTCGTGTTTTTATTTATTTTTTTTTTGTGTATATTTTTTGGTGTTTTCTGTTTATTTGTTTTTATTTGCTTTATTTATTTATTTATTTATTTATTTATTTATTATTATTTTTTTTTTACATTTTCCTTTTTGTCTTTTTTTATGTTTTCTCTTTATTTCTCTCTCCTATTTACTTTATTTATTTTATTTATTTATTTATGGTTGTGTTTTTATGTTCCTTTATCTTCTTTCTGCCTAGTCTTTATTGATTTTCTATTTATGGGATGTTTTCTGCTCATTTGTTAGGTTGGATTAAATTGTGTTTGATTAGCTCTAGTTTGGCTGTGTTAGGTTAAGATTGGATTCTGTTAGGTTAGGTTAGGTTAGGTTAGGTTAGGTTAGGTTAAGGTTAAGGTTATTGCGTTTGGTTAGCTCTAGTCTGGTTGTGTTAGGTTAAGATTGGATTGGGTTAGGTAAGGTTAGAATCCAATTGGTTATATTTGATTTAATTGCTTTGGTTTGGTTAGGTTAAGATGAGTTAGGTTAGGTTGGGTTAGGTTGTGTTAGGTTAAGATTGGGTTGAGTTAGGTAAGGTTAGAATCCAATTGTTTATGTCTGGTTTGATTGGTTTGCTTTGGTTAGGTTAGGTTAGGTTTATTTTTTGGGGCGTGGTTTGGTGTTAGTTTCATAATGTAATCCTGTTGAGTGTTCCTTATCCCTTCTTGTGTCCTTGTAACATTTCCCTGCTTTATTTATGGTTTGCTGTTCGTTCCTCCTACTCTTGTTTCTTGGTGTCTCTCTCATTCTCCTTCACTCCCTTATCTTTTCTTATCTATTATCTTCCTTGCTACTTTGAAGATCCCAATTTCTCTCTCTCTCTCTCTCTCTCTCTCTCTCTCTCTCTCTCTCTCTCTCTCTCTCTCTCTCTCTCTCTCTCCAGTAATGACAATCTTCCTCTTTTGCGCTGTTACCTTGAAAATACCAAATCACCTCTTATTGTTTTATTTTACCTTCTTCCCTTTCTTATCCTCTCCTTCCCTTCTCTTTTCCCACTTCCCGTCTTTATTTACTTTGCTTCCTTCTCTGTTTTATCTTTTTTTTTTGTTTGTCTCAGTTTTTTTTACATTCTTTTTTTATTTTTCTGTGTTTAATTCACCTTCCTTTCCTTTTCCCAATCTTTTTCTCTGTTTTCCTTTTTCCTTTTTTTTTTTATTTGTCTTCTTTCTTCTTTCTTTTACCGTTCCTGTATTCATCTTTCCCTTTTCTTCCCTTCCCTCCTGTTTTTTTTTCTTTTTTTTTTTACATTTTCTCGTTGTTTACCTCACTTTTTTTCCTTCAACCTTTTCCCTTCCCGCCTTAATTTACCTTCTTCCCTTCTTTCTCCTACTCTCCCTATTTCCCTCCACTTTTTCTTCCTCTTCCCTTCATTTTTACAACCTTTCCCTGTGTTGACCTACCCTCATCTCTATTTACATTCCACTCTTTCTCTTCCCTTCATCCTTCACTTCAAAGTACAATAATACCACTCCTTTCTGCCACGTCTCCTTTAACCCCTTCAGGACCATGACACGTATTCAGCTTCAGAAACTTGTGGGGGATTAAAATAGTAAAGACTGGCCATTAATCTTCTGACTGACCTCCATAGAACCTTTCTAATGTAAGTGAAATCGTCTAATCATACCCAAAACTCAAGGTAGAAATGCGTCTTAGTACTGAAGGAGCTAAATTCAAACGACAGCCCTTCCTTTACTCACCACTGGGAACTGAACCACGTGCCCAGACAGCCAACCAGATAAGCAAGGCCGTGTAAGTACTCTATAAAAGATACAATGAAAAAGAAGCCGCCGTGGTGCAGTGGAACCATGCGTGCTTTGGGGTCCGAGGGGTCTCCAAGCGCACGGGTTCGAATCCTGTCCACGGTCCGAGTGTAGGTTGGGCTTCCTCACTCGGGGCGATGGTTTCCTAGCGGGTAGGCTTTGAGAGAAGAGGTACCCCAAAAAGTATCCCCTTTAGCCCATAAATTCCCGTGAAAACCCCACATGGTATTAGAAAAAGTAGTGGAGAGAGAGAGAGAGAGAGAGAGTATTAAGTCCCAGCAGTGTTATCAATTACTAGGGACTGTTTAAGTTACTAGCATTCCCTTAAGTGACGCTGTTTAAATACCGTTGGCAGGCAATTATGCATCGATTACCTGCTCCTTTCATTACGTAAGAGTATTGCTGTGAGCTGACTTACATGAGCATCGTTACCTGTTAATTAAAGGTGCGCCGACATAGGTGTGGCTTTGAGGAAGTGAAGTGCGTTTGTGTGTTTGTGTGTACGTGCGTGAGGATGCGGAATAAGGAATAGGGCGAGGCAGGATAGGGTAAGGAAGGCTGCAGTGGGCGTGGCATGGGCGTGGTATAGGAAGGTAAGGCGTGGGGAGGTTATGGGCGGGGCTGTGTTTTGGGGGCGTGGTCTGCTATGAAATGTGGGAATGGAAGTGAGGCTCTGTGTGTGTGTGTGTGTGTGTGTGTGTGTGTGTGTGTGTGTGTGTGTGTGTGTGTGTGTGTGTGTGTCATGCTTGCTTTGGTCCGTGTGATGTGCTGTGTTGAAGAGGAATTCGTGTGTGTGTGTGTGTGTTGGAAGCAGGCCCTGACGCTGACAGATGTAGGAGAGAGAGAGAGAGAGAGAGAGAGAGAGAGAGAGAGAGAGAGAGAGAGAGAGAGAGAGAGAGAGAGATGTCTGACTAAACAGAGGCGTCGCCGTGCAGTATTGGCAAGGAGTGTGTGGTGCGTGCAGGCATTAAGCATACACACACACACACACACACACGGTAGCTCAGTGGTTAGAGCGCTGGCTTCACAAGCCAGAGGACCGGAGTTCGATTCCCCGTCCGGGTTGAGATATTTGGGTGTGTCTCCTTTCACGTGTAGCCCCTGTTCACCTAGCAGTGAGTAGGTACGGGATGTAAATCGAGGAGTTGTGACCTTGTTGTCCCGGTGTGTGGTGTGTGCCTGGTCTCAGGCCTATCCCAAGATCGGAAATAATGAGCTCTGAGCTCGTTCCGTAGGGTAACGTCTGGCTGTCTCGTCAGAGACTGCAGCAGATCAAACAGTGAAACACACAACACAACACAACACAACACAACACACACACACACACACACACACACACACACACTTGCAATACATCACGAGGAGAGAAAGGAAGAAAAAAAGAAAGAGGAAGAAGGGACGATTTCTTCAGGAGAGAGAGAGAGAGAGAGAGAGAGACATGAGAGTTGGGGTCAATATTCATGGTATTTGGTTGTAAGGTCGTT
>NC_059273.1:19027552-19037552 GCF_017591435.1 Portunus trituberculatus
GGTGAGGCCGAGGGAAAGGGAAGTAAGGGAGGGGAAAGAAGTGCTTGGGAGGGAGAGGGGGAAGGGGCAGTAATGGGAGGTACTAGTGTGAGGGGCGGGGCTTGTGTCCTGACGTCATTCTGATAAACGTGATTCTGAGGACTCGACTCAGTCTGGCGGCGGCGAGGGACTTCCTGCCCCCTCCCCGCCAGTGTGTATGTGTGTGTGTGTGTGTGTGTGTGTGTGTGTGTTTGAGGGTGATGATTCGTGTGCCTGTGCGTGTGCAGCTTATCTTGGTGCCTGTGTGCTTGTATATACGTTTGTGTTGTGTGCGCGCCTCGTGCTGAGCGGCTCCTCGTTGCAGGCAGGGTGAGAGTGCTGGAGTGCCTGGCGCCGTGGCTGTGCATTAGCGCGGCTCGCCCGGTGGGCTCCGTGGGGTCGGGGGCGGCACGCCACAACCAGCAGGAGGGCCAGCAGGAGCAGCAGCAGCAGCAGGAGCAGCACCCAGGGGAGCCCCCGGCTGGCTGGCTCCGCGACACCAGGACCACGCCGCCCGACAGGTCCCGCCGCCCTCACTCCGCCCCCGCGCCCATCACCGCCACCATGGTGAAGACCTTCCAGGTGCGTCACTCCTTCACCTGTGTGTGTGTGTGTGTGTGTGTGTGTGTGTGTGTGTGTGTGTGTGTGTGTCCCTTGACCCCCTCCACTTCCCCCCTCTGCCTCCAGTGTTGCCTGACTTAATGCTTCCATCTCATGACTGGCCTGACTGATCTCCCAGCTAAAGTGTGTGTTGACTGGTGACTGATAGCCTCGGCCGTCACGCTGATTGCTCCGCCAGGTGATTGCAGTGTGGAGTTTACCTGTCCATTCCTTCACTCACAAGGCTGTGTCACGTGAGCCACATAAACCCTGTGACTCCATTTATTACCTACATGTTCCTTGTGACTTTCCTCCGCATTGAGTTACCTTGACTGGTGACTGCCCGACTGATCTTGCTTCTTGGTGACTGGTTTGTGTGCTGCTTGATCCTCTCTTGGTGACTGCCCCTGGACAGATTATTTTTACTTGGTGATTGGCTTTTGCCTTTCTTCTGCGTGGTTTTGCTCGTTCATACTTGGTGACTTTTTGATGATGGCTTTTCCTATCTGGTGACTGACTGTGAGCCTTTTGTCTACCTGGTGACTGTGACAGGTTTGTTTTTTTTACCTGGATACTGCGACTGAGCCTTGTGTCTACCTGGTGACTGACTGTGAGCCTTGTGTCTACCTGGTGACTGACTGTGAGCCTTGTGTCTACCTGGTGACTGACTGTGAGCCTTGTGTCTACCTGGTGACTGATTGTGAGCCTTGTTTCTACCTGGTGACTGACTGTGGGCCTTGTTTCTACCTGGCGACTGACTGTGAGTCTTGTTTCTACCTGGTGACTGACTGTGAGCCTTGTTTCTACCTGGTGACTGACTGTGGGCCTTGTTTCTACCTGGCGACTGACTGTGAGTCTTGTTTCTACCTGGTGACTGACTGTGAGCCTTGTTTCTACCTGGTGACTGACTGTGGGCCTTGTTACTACCTGATGACTTTCTTCTACCCTTGCATGGTGACTAAATATACATTGTCCTTACCTGGTGACTGTACCTGTGGAGTAACTAGCATATATAATGAACGACAAGTCTATTTTCTAACCTATTATCCTCTTCCCATGCCTCTATACCTGGTGATTGGAAGGACCTCACACCTGGTGACTAATTAGACTGGTGACCTGCCTGTTAATTGTCTGTATTGACTTACTGACTGACAGGTGACTAAATGGTGCCCTAAGCCTCTTCATGACAGTTTACGTGTGTGTGTGTGTGTGTGTGTGTGTGTGTGTGTGTGTGTGTGTGTGTGTGTGTGTGTGTGTGTGTGTGTGTGTCTGACCTCCAAGTTAATTAGGTAAACATCTCTAGTCATGTAATCAGTCATGGCTTACCTTGCACACACCTTGTATTTTGAAAGGTATCTTGAAGGCACACACAAACCCTTCTTTCATGCTGGTAAGTCGTGAGTGTGTTTATTATGGAGGTTATTGTAATATTAGCAGTCAGAGCTCTTTTTTGGAGGTGTTGGCAGGTGGAGCGAGATTAAGTTTGGTTAGTTTTAGATTAGGTTTGTTTGATCTGGTTTACTTTGGTGGTTAGAAGAGGTTAGTTTCTTAGGTTCAATATGTTCATTTAGGTTACTTTATGAAACTAACGTAAGCTAATACTGTCAAAATTATTCATCTTAGCTTAGTATTAACGTTAACTAAACTGATATGCCATACAACCCAACCCAACCCAACCCAACCTAATGCAATGAAGATAGTTAGACCTGACCTAACATAATCTTATTTTACCCATACTCACACAAAAAAATAGCTAGTTGGTTATCTACATGCGATACGTATTACCCAACCCAACGCAACGCAACGCAACACAACCAAACCCAGCCGAACCCAGCCGAACCCAACACATCACAACTCAACTCAACCCAATTCAGCCCAACCCAACCCAACTCAACCCAAGTCAACGCAACTCAACTCAGCTCAACTCAACTCAACTCAGCTCAACCTACCCTAAACGCCCCCCCCCTGTACCTGCTCCCACTAGGCTAATGAAATCTAAAAACCAACCCAAACCAACCCAACCCAACTCAACCCACCCTAAACGCCCCCATGTACCTGCTCCCACGAACCTAAATAAGCCTAAAAACCAACCCAACTCATCCCAGCCCAACTGAACACAAGTGAGGCTTAAGTTAGTGATGTAGATCCGATGCGTACGAAGCAGTAAGCAGCCCCACAAAGCATGTCCGCCGTGCCACCGCCAGCCTGCCCGTGACGCTGCGGCATAAAGGTGTCCTGTTGCCTTCAAAACGTGGTGCTTCGGGGAGACAGACACGCAGGGCTCAGGGTTCAGCCAGCGCTCACTAGATGGCAGGCACGGCAGCTCGACTCTCATCAGCCTCATGTTCTGAAGCGCTTTCCTCTCTCACTACGTCTGTTTTCAAAGGCCACAGAGATGACTATTCGGGTGCTCTTGTGTTCTTCCTATTAGTAATATAAAAGGCTTGTTAACCCCTTCAGTACCGTGACGCTTTGCCATATTTATTCTGCTTACTATTTTGTGATTTTATACAGCTTCAGAAACTTATGTCGGGGGATTAGAATAGTGAAGACTGTGGCCATTAATCTTCTGACCTTCATAGACCTTTCCTAATGTCAATAAAATGGTCTTATCGTACATAAGTCTTAACAAATCTTCAAAATCATTAACACATCCAACTAAATAATGGTCTCCTGAGGTGTTCTAATGGTCTAGCGACAGAAACACTTGAATTAGAATCTCAGCTGCTAATTAGACTTCCAATGGTGTCCTGAGATATAGTTCTAGATGGATTAACCCCTTCAATACTGGGACACATTTTTACCTTAATCTGACACTAGAATCATAGAACACCTTAGGAAGTCGTTGTAGCTTTAATGGGACCGATCGCGATCTGCTATGTAGGTGCCTTCAACCGCCAGATGGGTTAATTATTTCACAGCAAGTTGGTCAACTGGAACGTACTTTTCTGCACGTTTTGTAAATATTAAACGGTTTAATAAAATAGTTATAATCTTTCTAAGAATGTACTCGTGGCACATAAGCTAAAAAGTGGAAATGTTTATATATATGTCGAGCGCTCTTCTTTACCATCTCCATTTCTGGGACAAAAAATAGAAAAGATCATTAATAGGTAAAGCGTAGTTTTAATGCCTTTTTCTTTCCATAAAATTTAATATGAATTATATTCATACAGAAAATCACAACAATTAATAGTCTTAAGAAATTAACAGTATAGAGGATATTGTCTGACATGCACCGAGATTGTTCTATCGAAACGTAAACAAATCTAGCGTGTTAAGAGCCATCGCCACACTCGCTACACAACGACTTCACTATGGATAACACTATGGATATTAGTGAGGATGAACTTAGAAAATGGACAGTGCCAACTCTGAGAAACTTTCTGAGATCAAAAGGCATACCAAGTTCGCTTGTTGTGATTCAGTTAGGAAAATTCGGTTTCGGTAATGTTGGCCAGGTTATTTCGGCACAGACTCCGAAAATTGTTTTTTTTATAAATGCTACTCAGTGATATTTGCTCTACGCTTTTTGAGTGGAGCATTATCCTATGCAGAAACTCTGACAATTTTGTGATAAGGTATATATGTACTATTAGACTTACAAAAATATTTTGATGGGACACTGGTACATCCATACTTTGCACCATTAGGAACATATATTTGCATATTTTTATGTCATTTTCAATCAGACACATAGATAAATAGCCAAACGTTTATATTATGAGGTATGTAGGCATGAATATCTGTATATATATTTTTTTAATAGGGCTTCCACAAGAGCGACAGTTCGGCGCGATAGGCAGGACCAACTTGTGAATTAAACCAGCTGGCGAACAATGAAAACTACACAGATAGCGATTGGTGCCATTAGAAGCGAATATTCCAAACTTTTTTTATATTTGTTTTATGATGTGCCTTTATCCAGTCTCCCTTCACTCATGAAACGATAAATTGATTAATAAAAACAGCCTTAGTAATAATGATAGCAGTAGTGATAGTAATCTTCCCACTGTCGTGTAATTAGGGTGCAACAACTAATTACTCTATTATCCCTTTGTAACACAGAGCTTACGAGTATTATGTATGTAACACCTTCAGGCACACACACACACACACACACACACACACACACACACACACACACACACACACACACACACACACACACACACACACACACACACACACACACGTACGTTAACTAAATTGGCCAACATTTTTATAATTCCCATAAGTAACATTTGAAGAGTGGCATATGATTTTTTTTTTCTTATATTTTTTTGTGTATCCTTGGCCAGACTCCTTGACACGTAAACACACACACACACACACACACACACACACACACACACACACACACACACACACACACACACACACACACACACACACACACAGGACAGTCACGCAACACACAGCCTTGGGACACCTGACAATTTCCACACAAGACGCTGGTGTAAAGATTCTATAACTCATGCACCCGATAAGGCGTGAGTCTTTGGTTCAGCCTTGTGTCGGTGAGTCAGGGAGGAGTGGAGGTGATGAGCAGTGGACATACATAACCATCAGTCGAGAAACGCCACACCTCACTACACTTACTTCATCTGCGTTTAAAGCTTTCCCCTCCGTCACAAGTCTTGCATTCATAACTTTACATATGAGGGTCCGTATTCACAATCGTTTTTCTCTCTCCATGACTATTTTCCAAGGCCACAGATATGACTAGCGGGGTTTGCAAGAGTGTTTCTATAGTTAATAATTCAGAAATCTTGTCACTTTGCCTTTAAAATCGTAAAAACACCTTAAAAACTCGTGTCAATTGAAATAAAGCTTTTGAATTAGTGGAGGTAAAGCGCAGAAGTGTTTGAGAGTACGAGTCCTGAACTTGATGAAGCTAAATTTGAAAAGATGATATGAAGGGATTAGTTGTCAAAATAGTGTTAAGTGAATGGAGAGAACTCAGTGATCTGTTAGTGCTGAGTCAATGGAGAGCTTGAAGAGATGATAGGACAGATTAATAGATGAAGATGATAGGTGGAAATAAAGAGGTGCGTTTAATACAGTTTAATACGAGTAACTTAGATGATGGGACAGATTAATAGATGAGGATGATTGGTGGGAATAAAGAAGCACGTTTGATACAGGGACTGATACGAGTAACTTAGATGATGGGACAAATTAATAGACGAGGATGATAAGTGAAAATAAAAAGGCACGTTTAATACAAGGACTGATACGTGTTAACTAATGACGTCATGTAACCTTCATTATTTTCCTGGTCTCTCACGTTCTGAAGATAGTGAGGACGCAAGCTTAACCCCTCCAGCACTGGAACGCATTTTTACCTTGAGTTTTGGGTGTGATTAGACGATTTGATTTACATTAGGAAAGCTTTGAGGTCAAAAGATTATTATCCAAAGTCTTCAGTATTTCAATCCCAACCTAAGTTTCTGAAGCTGTATAAAATCACCAAATAGTAACCAAAAGGAATATGATAACGTGTCATGTTACTGAAGAGGTTAAGAAGATGATAGGCACGTCTTTTTTCTATTCATAACCAAACCAGTTAATCTATATATAAAAACAAGGAGTTAACCTCAGATTCTAAAGACTTGAAAGGACGCAAGATTAAGACACTAAGGAAGAAGTGAATATAGCAAGATACTCTATTTTTTACTCCCACTCTACATATAATCTGCTACCTCTCATTCCCTCATCATGACCACTTTGTATGCTAGTGGTGACTGTCGACGCACTAGTGGGGTGAAGTAAGAATCGCCACCTCAGTCTGAAGGTTGATATATTTAAGGCGTGTGTCGGTATCCAATTCTTGCTGCCTGACAGAACGCTTATAACCACGCCAAGGCCTCAAGTCTGTGCCAGAAGCCGTACATGCAAGTCTTAATGGCCTGCAGTAGTGCGTTCAACTTTCCACACGCAACTTACTTAAAGGCCTTACATAGAAGATGATAGGACAGTTACTTTTTGATGATTTAATGATACAAAATAAGAAAGAGATAAGTGTACGGAGTGTGGAAGAAGATGAAAAAGTCAGTGAGAGTACTTAATAAACAGAACTGAATAAAAAAAATAATAACCCCTTCAGTATCATGACGCCTTTCCATATTCATTCTGGTAAATATTTGGTGATTTTATGCAGCTTCAGAAACTCATGTGGGGGGGGGGGAGGGTTGATTAAAATAGTGAAGACTGTGGCCATTATTAATCTTCTGTCCTAATGTCAATAAAATGGTCTAATCGTGCTCAAATCTCAAGGAAAAAATGTGTCCCAGTATTAAAAGGCTTAAGAACAACAATAAGAACAAGGAAGCACAAATACAAAGGCCAAGATTCTCGACCCACACCTAACACGACACGACACGACACACGCCAAAAGAAAGGCAAGATAAAAAGAGAATAACTACAAAGTGCATTAGATCTAACCCGACTCCAGAAGCTGAATTAGACGTGTTTTGTCATTCCTTCCCAATCAGTGTGTCGTCAGCTTGATCAGGTGTGCAAATGATCAGCTTAAGGTAATGACAGCTTGTGGAGGTGTGTGTGTGTGTGTGTGTGTGTGTGTGTGTGTGTGTGTGTGTGTGTGTGTGTAGTTGTAAGGTATAGAGTTTGTTGTGAGTGTGTGGACTGTTCTGTGTTGTGTGTGTGTGTGTGTGTGTGTGTGTGTGTGTGTGTGTGTGTGTGTCTATAAAGGTGCCTCCTCGTCTTATGCTTATTTATTTGTTTATCTTAAAGGTTAGTAAAAGTACATACGTAACATAATGACGTGTATCTATTTATTTTCTTATACTAAAGGTTACTAAAGACTGTTCTATTTATTCATCTATTGCTTTATACATTTCTATTGATCAAAAGCACACATTTCATTTACCTATTACCTCATTATTACCAAAGACCAGATATAATTCACTCATTATATATATATTTTTTTTATCTATCATTATCTATCTATATCATTTTTCCCTTTTCTAATTCATTCATCTGTTTTTTTTTTTCTATAATTACTGGTGCCAATGTAATGTTTCCCCTCTTTCCCCTCCTTAGGCCTACCTGCCCTCCTGCCACAGAACGTACTCGTGCATCCACTGCCGGGCGCACCTTGCAAACCACGACGAACTCATATCCAAGGTACGTGCTTCTTCAGTGGTGGTGGTGGTGGTGGTGGTGGTGGTAGAGCTTATCTATTCGAGTGTTTTATGATTTTCTATTGTTTGTTTGTTTCTATCTTCTTCTTTTTATTTCATCATCATATCATCATCATCATCTTCTTCTTCTTCTTCTTCTTCTTCTTCTTCTTTGTCAGCGTATTGAATTGTGTGTTTATTATTGTTTATTTTTTATTTTGTCTTTCTGAAACATATACACGATTCCTGGCTCTCTCTCTCTCTCTCTCTCTCTCTCTCTCTCTCTCTCTCTCTCTCTCTCTCTCTCTCTCTCTCTCTCTCTCTCTCCATCAACTCGCCGCTTCGTTAAATACATTATCTCGTAGGTAGGCAGACTGTGATGTAATTATGTCACCTGTGCAGTCACGGTTGGACAGGTGGGCAGGTTACTTAACGAGCAGACACAAACACCTGATTAAGGGCAAGGTACACCCACATACACAAGCCCAATATTCTCTTGTACCTTTTCGCTATACCTCCGCTACACTCAAAAGGCTGTGTTAGTTGAGGTTACGGTAGTTTTTAAGTGTGTTTTTATGGTTGTAGTGATGCACTGACGAGGTTTTTGCTTGTTGTAGGAGAAATGGTATTGGTAACCCGGGTCGTTGTTTCTCTGAGTGTTTAGAAATGGTTACTGTGAGAGGAGAGCGATTCAGAATGGGAAGGGAACACACACACGCACACGCACACATACACACACACACGCACACTCACACACACACACACACACACACACACGCACACACGGATAAATCATCAAGGCAGGCGGCAGGAAAACATATCTACGCACATACATGAAAAGAAATAAAATAAAAAAGAAGAGCTAACGGGCAAAACACAAAAGGAAAGATGAAAGGGAGGATAGATGGCACGCGCTCTCACACACACACACACACACACACACACACACACACACACACACACACACACACACACACACACACACACACACACACACACGTAAACCAGACGAAAAAAAAATAGATAACAGAGAGAGAGAGAGAGAGAGAGAGAGAGAGAGAGAGGGGGTACAAACAGGACAAGCAAGCCGTGCCATGCAATATTCACATTTCCTTGCCCTCCATAACAGCAACGACAGCAGCAGCAGCAGCAGCAGCAGCGTCACCCATAATGCGTTGCTCTCCCACCATTATTATGATGATGCAATTAAACTCCCCGAACACACACACACACACACACACACACACACACACACACACACACACACACACACACACACACACACACACACACACACACACACACACTATGCATGCTTCCCTTTGTTTCATGATTTTCCCCTCTCTCTCTCTCTCTCTCTCTCTCTCTCTCTCTCTCTCTCTCTCTCTCTCTCTCTCTCTCTCTCTCTCTCTCTCTCTCTCTCTCTCTCTCTTTCATCATTCATTCCTTTCATCCCCTCTCCTCTTATTCTCGCCTCTAGTTCTTTCCTCATCTTTATTCATCTTTCCTCATCCCTTCCTTTCCTCTCACATTCTGCTTCTCATCATTTTGCTCTTTTTTTTTATTTTCTCCTTTTTCCTTCCCTTGTCACACCTCTCCTTTACTTTCTCCCCTCTCCCCACCTCTCCCCTCTCTCCCTCTCCCTCTCTCCTTCCACTCAGCGTTGTTGGGAGAGCAATTATTGGTGATTAGCATCGTCACATAGATGTCCCTCTCCCCTCTCCCCTCTTCTCCTCTCTCTCTCTCTCTCTCTCATCCCCTCTCATTTTCTCCCTCCTTCTCTTCCATCTTCTTTTTATTTTTTTTTCCTCTCTAGTAATTATTTCTTTTTTTTCCTTTGTTTTCTCTTTATCTTTTCATTTTCCTCTATCTCTTCGTCTTTATTCTTGCCTTTTTTTTCTTTTTTCTTTTCTCTCATTTTCCTCTTTTTGTTATTATTATTATTATTATTATTATTATTATTATTATTATTATTGTTGTTGTTCTTGTTTAGTTTTCGTGTGTGTTTCATGATTTTTGTTGGGGTGTCTCGGTTTTTCATCCCTTTCTCTTTTCTTCTTTCTCCTTCTTTCTTCTTTCTTCTTTCTTTCTTTCTTTCTTTCTTTCTTTCTTTCTTTCTTTCTTCCTTCTTCTTCTTCTTCTTCTTCTTCTTCTTCTTCTTCTTCTTCTTCTTCTTCTTCTTCTTCTTCTTCTTCTTCTTCTCCTCCTCCTCCTCCTCCTCCTCCTCCTCCTCCTCC
>NC_059273.1:19042552-19122552 GCF_017591435.1 Portunus trituberculatus
GAACCTGCACCCACCACCAAGTAAACATGACCGTGGCACTGGCTGCTCTGCATGACCTTGTTGACATAGCGCGAGGCACTCCCAGGAAGCGGCTGCAGTACTGGCGGGGCGTGTGAGGGTGTTTAAGGAGCTTTGTGGCACGGCAGGCTTATGGGGCATTCCAGGAGGCTCTGCTGTACCGGAACCTCCTGGCACTTAAAGCGGATCTGCAGCTTGTGGCACTGGGAGGGAGCGTGGCACCCTGGAGGCTTTCCACACTCGCTGTAGCTCAGGGTGGCTCCTGTACCCCCGGAAGGCCGTGTGTCATCCCCAGGGGGCCGGACACGTTCCCAGTGCCCTCGGTGGCACCTGTGTGTGGGTGGTGAGGACGCCGCCTCGCGAACCTTCTACGCAGTTCTCTTCTCCAGCAGCCCTGGTGTGATACAGGCAAAGCTGACCGTCTGCCTGCCCCACCCCTTCCAGGCACCCCACATGGCGGCCCTGCAGGCGTGGGTGTGATGGAAGGGGCATGAGAAGGGTGTCATTGGATGTAACGTGTTTTGAAGCATTATTCCCTTGGCACTGGTAACGATCAGTCGTCTGGCAGCGGCGTGAAGAGACCCAGCGTTGCCATAGTGACCGCGCTGCTCCTACTGCACCTGCTGGGGAACACTGCAAGGTCGCCGCCGCTCACGTGTAGTTCACGAGAGTCTTAATTAACAACATTCCCCCCATGGTCTCGCTCTGCTCCCCTGGGACGGTGGAGGCACATAACTCATACATTTTTTACTCATTGGGGAAATGCTGTACTGTAATGCTGGCTTGGAAATGTCGAACTGTGTGTGTGTGTGTGTGTGTGTGTGTGTGTGTGTTCATAGCAACCGTATCTTTTCTTGTTCTTTTTCTCGGCGTGGTCTGGTGTGCTCCTGTCAGCCAGGCGAGTCTATCGGTTTGTCTGCGAGTGAATAACTAAAGGGAAGCTTTCGCCTCCAGTACCTGCGTGTTTCTTTCTCTCCTTTTACGCAACGGAGAAACGTTTTATTGATTTATTTATTTCTTATGCTTTGTTTACTTTTCACAACTTAGATATCACTAACTCTAAAGGAATAGAAAAATGTGTCATGGTACTGAAGGGATTAAATGTACATACCACCACCACCACCACCACCACCTGATCTAATACTCCACTGCATCGCCAACACTTTCCATTTAAGAAGGCAATTACACACTAGCAGGCGTGGCAGTGCAAATTAATTAGGGAATCGTAAATAGCATTAGCAGGTGGTGGTGGTGGTGATGGTAGTGGTGGAGTTGGAGGACGAGGAAGTGGAAGTGGATAATTGTATATATTCCACTGCCGCATATTTTTTCCCTTAATCTCGTAGCTCCTTGCCAACATTCCTGCCGCCACAACGAGCCTATAATAATAAAGTGTGTGTGAGCAATGCTATGGAGCTGAAAGGTGCATTGCCAGTGGGACCTGTAGGGGGAGTGTGGAACTGGGAGGGGCGTAGACTGGGAGGGCGTGGACTGGGAGAGGCATGGACTGGGAGGGCGTGGACTGGGAGAGGCGTGGACTGGGAGAGCGTGGACTGGGAGGGCATGGACTGGGAGAGGCGTGGACTGGGAGAGCGTGGACTGGGAGGGCATGGAACTGGTAGAGACGTGGACTGGGAGATGCGTGGACTGGGAGAGGTGTGGACTGGGAGAGGCTGGAACTGGTAGAGGCGTGGACTGGGAGAGGCTGGGAGTGGGAAGGATAGGAAACTTTAGAGAAATTAGACCTGCCTTTGTCTTTCCTTCTGCTTTCTTACCTTCTTTTATTTAATGTCTATTTTATACTTTCTTCTTTATTAATCTATTTTGTTTACTATTTGTTTTGTTTAGGTTGATTTTTCTCAGTGAAAGGCCCACACTTTCACCAATCGTTTAGAAAGAAGTCATTTTTATTTCATTCTTTTACATTTTTATTTGTCTTTTTATTTATTTACATATTTACTTACTCATTTATGTATTCATGGAAGTGGCAGGTCATACATTTTTAGTTATCCACACATATCCCTATTTATTATTTTTTTTCCATGGTAGTGACAGACATCATTTAGAAAGAAAAAAACGAGCGTACATTTACATTTATTTATGCTTCATAGTAACAGAGTGATAGATGGCGCCTTTTTCTCCACCCACATCACGTGTTTTAGTCTCAAAGAATTATAACACGTATGGAAGGAATTAAAAGTGGGTGGAAGTATTATCGCAGTGTAGTGCCCCTATTCATATATCAGTGAACTCAGGTGTGGCTGGTCCCAAGAGTTGAGTGACTGTGGCCCAATAATATGTACAAGTGATAGGTTTATGGAGATATGTATGTTGCGTGGTGACTTCCTTCAGGGGTCCTCATGTTCTTGTTTTCTTGTATCATTTAACTCAGGTGTGGCTGGTCCCAAGAGATGTGTGACTGTGGCCCAATAATATGTATAAGTGATAGGTTTATGGAGATATGTATGTTGCGTGGTGACTTCCTTCAGGGGTCCTCATCTTCTAATGTTCTTGTATCAGTGAACTCAGGCATGACGGGTCCCAAGAGTTGTGTGACTGGCGTGTACTGGCCTGTAATTCAGACACTTTGTGCTCTCATCACAACAATTTTCAATTTTCAAAGGCCATAAACTTGATTTAGGGGTTCTCATGGGTGTTTCTCCATATAATCATACATAAATTGTTTTAATATGTCAACAAAACTATAAAAAGACCCTTAAAAACCCATGTAGCTTCAGAATGGGGTCCTTGAGACAGAATGTGTGTCTTTAAGTAGTTCCCCTGACTGACTCCCCTCAGTGTGTCTCTTGTCTCTTGTAGTCACTAGCAACTCTGGAATTCCCATTTGGCCATGTGTGTGCTATTCTGGGCAGTGGCATGGGTGGTGTGGCAGTCATTTGTGCTGCACTAATGATATTGGGATTAGCATTCTCATAACACACAGCAAAGTAACAACACTGCCAACATACCAGCTGGACTTGATCACAGAGAACACCTGACGCATTGAAAGACAGTGTGGTTTTATTACAGTAAATGAGAAGTCATCACAAATATAGCAGGAATTACTGTACTAGAAAATTACTGATTGCATGAAAGATACATAAAAGGAGAAGATGATATGTGCATTATGAGGGAACTGAAATAAAGATTGTGAAATGTATTAGCCATTACATATGACAACACATGAGAAGAAAAGAAAAACATACATAGCAGGAAACTTCTCAAAAATGACATAAGGTGCAGTATAGAGCAACACATATATATGAGGAAGCCTTAGGAAATAGTTGAATATATAAAACAACACATGACAACAGTACTTAAGAAGAAAAAACAATACATATATATGAAGAAGCCGTAGGAAATAGTTGAATATATAAAACAACACATGACAATAGTACACAAAGAGAAAATCATTACATATATATGAGGAAGCCTTGAAAACTTGTGAATGTATAAAGCAGCACACATTACGCTGAATAAGAGACCATCCTAAACAAACTGTCAGGAAATCAGGAAGTATACAAATAATCTCCAGGAAAACGATATTGATGTGAGGACAAATGACAAAACACCTCAGATTAATATTGTAAAGAGGGAAATCATGTACAACGTAATTAAATATACATGGACGGAAAGAAGTAAATATCGCTGCAAATTAACGTGGTAAAATATTAAGGTGAAATGGTAGTTGGATTTTGTTTTTTATTTATATTTTTTGCAGAATTTGGAATATCTTTCATTATTGTATGAAGGAAACACTCCATATATACTCTCTCTCTCTCTCTCTCTCTCTCTCTCTCTCTCTCTCTCTCTCTCTCTCTCTCTCTCTCTCTCTCTCTCTCTCTCTGATGCAGTCTTTCACTTTTTTTTTTTTCCCACATGGTCTTATTCATGTTGTTCATCTCCTCCCTCTTTGCTTTCCCTCTGTTGTTTCATCCATCGCTGCTCTTTCCCATTGTGTCTTCCTGCTCCTCTCCCTCCCTCCACCCTCCCCTTGGTCACTAAATAATACAAGTGTGGATGTGTATAAAATATGCACTGTACCTTGATATTGTTTTGTGGGGGTTGTGTTTTTGTAGGATGCAGATATCTCTCTCTCTTTTTTTATTTCTTTTTTATTTTTTTTTTTCTTTCTTTCTTTCTTTCTTTTTTTTTTTTTTTTTTTTTTTTTTTTTTTATATCTCCCGTCAGTATTACTAAGTTTTATTGTCGTGCATTGATAGGAGAAAACTTTGTGGGAGTGTGTTCTGTTTTTTTTTTTTTTTTTTTTTTTTTTGATAGTGCTGTTTGTATATTTTACTGTCATTTCTCTCTCTCTCTCTCTCTCTCTCTCTCTCTCTCTCTCTCTCTCTCTCTCTCTCTCTCTCTCTCTCTCTCTCTCTCTCTCTCTCTCTCTCTCTCTCTCTCTCTCTCTCTCTCTCTCTCTCTCTCCAGTGTCTGTGTTCTGTTTTGTCATATATTTCACTTCCATTCCTCTAATTCTCCTTTCCTTTGATTCTCCCTCGTGCATTTCAGTTATTACACTTTTGTTCAGTTTATTCCCTCTAGTTTTCAGTTCTCTCTTAATTCTTCCTCCATTTAACTGGAGGATTCTATCTATGCTCTCTTTTATATATTTTAGAATTATCCGTTCCTTTCTTTCCTTCCCTTCCCTTATCGTCATTCATCTGGTCTCTCTTCTGTGTTACCCGCCTTTACATGTCCAGCTATTCCACCTGTTTCTCTCCATTTGATTACTTTCTCTCCCCTCTATCCTGCTGTCATCCCACTCTCTCCATCCTCTCCCTCTTCTCTTTCCCTCTATTCTGGGCATCAGTCTTTCAACTTGTAGTGTTCATGTCATCCTTTCATGGCCATTCATTCGTTTATGTAACTATTTTCACACTCAGCCTTTTCTTTATGTAAGAAGGGAAAGCTGGCCAAGGGTTACAAAAAAAAAGATAATAATAAAAATACTTAGGTGCCAACCCATCTGCAGGTGCAATAGAGTTAGCTAAAAGATAGGGAGAAATGTCTTGAAACCTGTCATATAAACTAGAAATGATTAGTGGTGGGGTAGCTTTCACTCACTGCCCTTGTGTATCCTGCCTGAAGGTGAAGGTTTATCTTGACTCAAGGTGAAGAGGTGTTTCCCATTCATCATACTGTAAGTGTAATCTGTCTGGGAGTCTGTCATGCATCCATTTCCCCATTCATGTGTTGTCTGCAGCCTGCACTAAGGGGAGTCACATTCACACCATATATCATACTTTTTTATAAACTTGCCTTAGTCACCTGCCTAGTTGGTCAATGATTAATTAATATGTTTAATATGTTTCTCTCTCTCTTGCAGTCTTTTCAGGGCAGCCAAGGTCGGGCATACCTCTTCAACTCAGTGTGAGTATTGGATCCTGCTCCTTCAGTCTGTCCAGCATCACAGTGGTGGTCCAGGGAAGGTTCAGGGATTGTCCTCTGTCTGTTGTCTTTGAAGATGAGAAGGATGAGGAAGTTCAGTGGATGCTTGAGATTTACCTAGTCATGTGTATTGTTGATTCAGGTCAATGTAAGGCTTGATTAATGGGAACTATGATGCTGAAGTTATTGATGTAAGTTGAGGGATGGACTGAAATGCAAGGATGAATTGTTGGTCTTCAGTTTGAAATTCCTATTGAGAGAAGCACTGAATGGGTTTAGGTCAACATCTCCCCCAAAACTACTTTATTTTGATCCAATCTGCTTATATCTTCTACAGATGTTAGGTGGTCGGTCACATATGTAATGTTTTCCCTTTGGGTTTTGTTAAGTGTTAGAATTTATGGATAAGAATAACTGGAACTAGATTTTCATACTTTTAGTTACAAGTTTTTCCTGTTTAAATTTAATTCTATGAGATATACTGTACAACTTGTAGTCTTGCTTCTTTCTTGCAGTTGTTATAAAATTTTTGTCAATTTTATTAAAAGAATGTAAAATATTTTTTTTTTCCCTTTCTTTACACGTATTACTTTTTATTACACAGGTTGTTATCTCCCTCACATGTTTCTTTGTATTAAAAGTTTTGCTTTCCAGGTAAATAAATTTGACTAAAATTAGTTAATAACTGGAAAAATCTCTCTCTCTCTCTCTCTCTCTCTCTCTCTCTCTCTCTCTCTCTCTCTCTCTCTCTCTCTCTCTCTCTCTGCTTTCTTGACCAAATATGCAGTGGCACCTTTTCTAGACTAACCTAGCAGCATCTCAGACTTTTTAGCCATTGTAGATAAGAGAATAACTAGCAAGTTCACAAGATAAAACGTTGTGTCTCCTCAAATCACACTTCATTCTCAATACCAGGACAGGAGCTCAAGTATTACCATGCACACAGTATTGCTAGATGTAAGAACAGTATACTGGACAAATAACAATTTTCTGAAGTGCTTTTTGAAGTTAGCATATGGAAGTGTAAACAGCTGATGTGCTGGAAGATTTAATTGCTCGAGAATCTTTGAATTTCCTCTAACAAACTCTGATTTTCTATGACACACAAAACATAGAAAACTACTGAAATTTTCATCCAAACTGCAAAATTTTGACCTCCTTAATGTGCAGGAAAGTGGTGAAGGTAAAAAAGATATGAAGCTCAGTGGAGTTATCTTGTCTGTTTTGATGATGAGCAAGCAAGATGGTCACAAAATTTTGGGTAAAGGAATGAATGAGAATGTAAGAATAAGTGACTTCTGGGTATAAATGCAGGAGTTATGACAAGATGGGTGTGTGGAGCAAATGAAGTGATGTTGCTGACCTGAGGGTCTTTCCAGGGTGAATGTTGGGTGCGGGCCAGCCGAGGAAAGAGTGCTTCTGACTGGTCTACATGCAGTGGCCGACATCTACTGTGAGTGCTGCAAGACCACGCTGGGCTGGAAATATGTGAGTCACCCCCAGAGAACTGCTGTGTGTTGGGTGGTGGGAAAGTGTTATTGCAGGGCAACTTTGAGTGTAGTGCAAGATCAGATACATTGAAGAGATTCACCTTACACTCAGAACACAGTGCAGATTATGTAAATGTAGTGATAATGGAAATAATTGGTGTCGCAAACATGCATTTCTTTTCTGCTGCTTTTAGATATTCAAAAGTTTTCCTTTTATTGATAAGTCATAATTTCCGAAAGGTAGTTGATTAGTAAAAAGTGTTCCTTAATGATCAATTTAACAGTTCCTGGTTGTTTATGGTGTGTGTTTTGTTTGACAGGAGCATGCATTTGAGTCCAGCCAGAAGTACAAGGAAGGAAAGTACATCATCGAGCTGGCCCACATGATTAAGGACAATGGTTGGGACTGAGTGTGGGCCCCCGGCTGGCAGCGGAGCCTCAGTCTGCACCTGTGACCTCATGACTCCCCCACTGCTGTTGCTGCTGCACCGCACTGGGGTGTTTATGACGATCATTAGTTCGTCGGTCGCAGAGGATGACTGGAGGCGCCGGGCCCGCTGAGGACGACTGCTGCTTCCCTCTTAGTGTTAGGTTGACCTGCCGCGCCCAACTCACTCATGTGCAGTGATCTCAGCCAGTGCATGATGCCGGGGTGTGCTGCCATCTGGTGACTGCTTAAGGAAAAATTGATCAAAGTTTGAAATTATATCAGAGACCAGTTATTATATTTAGTGTTTTTTTGTATACTTCTTTTTTTTTATATGGCCTACTGGTTCTGGAATGTCTCGCACTGATTTGTGAAGGTGAAGACATATTAGTAAACCTCCACAATGGATTAACAGTGTTGAAAAAAAGTATCTGAGAGCAGCAGCAGCACACCCTGAGAGCTACTGGCACTCATCATCAGCATCACTATCACCATACTCTTGTATCACTCCTGACTGAGCCGACTCACCGGTTGGCACTCAGTCATCCACTCTGTCAGTCTGCCAGCCAGCTAGCTCTCGTCCAGTCTCATGGCCTGTCTGTGATGGGCTTTGCCTGCAAGCAAACTTGATTTTAATGTGTAGTAAATGTAAAACTAATCTTCCCACCCTGCCACTTGCAAGCCTCTTAGACAGATTGGTGTACTATAATCTCATTGCAAGGAAAACAATTGGTTATTTATAGTCTACCATCTTTCCATACGGGACCATAGTGTGATTTAACTTGCCACTGCAAGATTATTGCCAACATGGAGAAACAGCTTGGGCTGCAGCTCAGCCAGTGACAGAGACCAGCAGTGTGCTTTCCGAGGATGAATAAGAGGTATCCGATGGGCACTCGTGGCTCATTATATTTTCCGTAGAAAAAGGACAATTGATTTTTCAAGAACCTGTGCTAGACAACAAAACATAATACTATGTATTAGCACTTACTGCTTGACCTATCTTTGGAGCACACAAAGTAATCATACTTCTTATTTGTCTCGTCCATATTGTATCTGCACAGACCATGTGCAAGGAGTGATGGTGTTCCCACTGTGATCTTGTGCATCTAGGAAGCCTGAGCAGTGCAGGCCACCTGTCATGATGTGTCTTACTCATTGCCATGCCATGTGATTGGACAATATTTTGACTAATTTTCACTTGTTCTGTACTGTGTATTTATCCTAAGATTGGTGTTCCCAACAACTAGGCAAGATTAATGATTGTGCTGCTTACATTTCCACTCCTCGGTCAAGGTATAATGGCTGTAAGAATTAAGTGCATTTTCTGCAGTTAACTTTGGTTGAGATTGAGTTGAGATCAGATTTGCATTCTGCTTCATGAACATATTTGTGCTTATTTTCTTAAAGAGGGTCAGTAAGAAAATAATTCAAGGGAAACAATTGTTTGCTACACCTGTAATGCAAGTCGAGATCGAGGCTGTGTGCACTGCAGTGGAGAGCAGACTGTTTGTGGTAGATGTGTTATATGCTCATCTATATGTATATTCTATGTCTATTGAAGAACTTTAATTCCTTTGAGGCCACACATTACAGGAGCATGATTTGGTAAATTGAAAAAACAAATTTTAACCCATACAGCATCAACCAAAATTTACATACAACTGTATCTGCCAAATTCAACTTTTTGTGTTGTAGAAATCAAACAGTCCATCCAATCACAAGGAAAAGAAAACCCAAACCACAGCACCACTACCCTAGGGATGAAGTGTCTGGGTGGCCCCCTGCACTCCCAGCATTCTCACTGCTGGAGGAGGTAAAGGTCACCTGCAGTGTCCTGTTTTATTTGTTGTACATCTTCTAGTGATGAAAACAATCACCGTGACATCAACGTGCATATGTACGGACACTTTTTGCGCTCATTATTTTCCATTACTGTTAGTGAGGCCTCCATTCACAGCCTGCCAGTGAAGCTTGTCTGTTTCCAGTTTTCAGTTGGTATTAATTGCTGGTTGATAATTATTCTCCAGGTCATCTTGACCATTTCACATATAACTGTTTGTAACATGTCCTTCACTTATTATATAACGTGTAAGTCGTCGCTTCACCATCAGTAAGAAAATGTTCGTGTTACTTTCACTCTCGTTCAGCGTTCTTTCTCAGCTCAGCATGTCTCGGTAATTCATCGGAGTATGGCAGTACTCAGAGCAATCTAAAAGAAGCAAGCAGTCCCATGTCACATTCCTAATGCTTGAACTTTTTCATTACTTTCCTTCATGATATTTAATGTTGATGCATACTTAACGCCAACATTGTAGATCACAGTCTGCAGTAGGAGGAAGCAGAAGGTAGAAGTGTGTAGCCAGGAGGCAGTGTGGACTATCATAATTGTTTGTCATGCATCATAGCCTTGGATGGTCACAGTGTTTATTTGTGTGGTCTGGAAACAACTACTCGCACAACTCTTCAAACAATCCTCCCGTGTCCCCTTCTTGTCCATAACAGCGCACTTGTAGCTTGTCTAAGAGATGAAGAGTATCTTACATTACCGTTTCATGTTCTTTGTAACACATGCCACAGAATATCATGGCATCTGATTAATCAACCCTGCACACATTCACTTTGCCAGCAATAGGAGCTCTAGTTTCAAGATTTTCTGCCTGGTTGCCAGCATTAGGAGCTCTAGTTTCAAGATTTTCTGCCTGGTGCCATAGTGAATGTTGTCTGATCACTATGTTTGACTTATGGACAGTCAGAAGGAGGTTCATGTAATGCTTGTCCATTCTTGAGATTGCCAATACATTGCATAGAACTTTTTTTCACTATTTACCTTGTTCTTGATGAGGCCTGAAGAGCACATGCTGCCTGCACCTCTTGATCATGTCATAGATGCCAGTCTGCTGATTGAAAATGAACTGTGAGGTCAAAGAGCCAGCACCAGTAATGCACATTAAGGGTGCAACCCATGCCAAGGTAACACTTCATCACTGCTGGGACAACAACTAGACTTTCTACACTGATGCTTGTATCAGATATCATGTGTGTTCTTTTAGCTAAATATAGGGAGGTGTCTTGAATGTATCCCAACGTACAGTCATGTAAAACTAAAAGTTTGAGGCCAGTTTATTGGTGTTTGCAAGTCATTTTTTCTCCCCATAGCATATTGCTTTCATCAATGCAAGCTGTCTGACAGATTTTGAATGATGATGTGGTGAGAAATCAAAGTGATGGACTGGAGGGAACAGGCAGGTTGGAGCATTTAGGAAGTATTACTTGCCATTGAATTTAAGTTCTTTTCCTAAGAAACTGTATCAGTACAAGTTATGCCACCGAGACTGACAGTGCATTTGTTTAGACTGACACTTTGTACATCGCTGATGCTGTATGGGTTAAATACTACACACATTATGATACTTTGTAGAGAAAAGGAAGCTGTTAATTCACAGCTTAGACTTGGAACAAAGGAAGATGTTCTTTGTTATCGTTGAATGGTGATGACACATCCATCTCTGCAGCACCTGATTGAATACAGCAAGGAAAGCTGCCGTTTGTTTTGTGCTTTGGGGTCAGTCTAAAGTCTACTGTTATGATATTTGCCTTTTCTGGATGATCATGTCCACCAGTTGAAGATGAAAGAGAAATTGTTGGATTGAAATGTAAATTGTCTCAACTCAATCTCAATTCAAAGTCAAGTGAAGAAAATGGAGTTGCTCTCGTCTTGGTGGAGCCGTGAGGGCCTCTGTATTAGTCTTGACTCACCCTGGATGTTCTTATCCCTGCCAGTGAAATGTTTGCAGCTGTTCAGATGTGAAGTGTGTAGAACTGCAAATATTGATTGATTATTAAGGTATATAAAAAACGAAGTTGTAGCAAGTATATATGTGGACTGAGATTGCTTGAATATTTTATAGCCAAGCAGTAACCATGTTTGTAGAGAAGCAGAGGGTAGCAGAGTGGTGTGCATCTTTTTGGTCGGGTAAAACCTTACAGCTCTGGCCGCGTTTTCCTGTGGGAGCTGCAGGGAATCCTTCTTGTCCTATTTTGGTCTGCTTGGCTGCTTCTCAGCTTGGTGGTGGAACACTGGACATAGCTTTAAACACAGGTAGAGAAGAGGAATCAAGTACCTATTGGCTAGCCTTACCACATTGTTAAAGAAGTTTTAAGTTCATTTCATACTTAAAGTGTTGGTGAGGTACTCAAAGCATAAAAGGAGACAGAGTGGTAAATTTCTGTTTTTCTTTATAGTGATGATAAGGCATTTTAGATTAACTTTTTATAGTTATTTTCTATGGATTGTGCAATGAATTTTTAGGGAAGTGCAGGTAGTGGTCATGGTATGAGGGGGTTTGCCTGTCTTGAGTTAGGTTATGTGTATGCTCAGGTAGATAGAAAAGCCTTCCTTACTTCCATTAGTTTAACTTTGATTTTTTGACGCATATGTGAGCAAGTGTGTTTGTGTATGTGTGTGTGTGTATGTATGTATGTATGCAAATGTGCATGTGTGTGTGCATCTATGTATGTCTGTGCACGCATACATGCATGTGTCATGGATGCCATTTATTTTCCCTCTGAAATCAGAATTTCTCTTCCTGTTCATCTTGACCTCTCTTCTCCCTCTCTGTTGTGTGGCACCTCACTTTCTTTCATCCCCCACAGTAGGCTTACAGAAGCCTTCTGTAGTGATACTGATTAACATAACATGTCAGGTTTTCAGCACATTATCTTGTCTCCAATAGTTATGGTATAATATTGATGCTGCCTTCCGATTTTCACCATGATTACCTAGGTCTCCCTGTGTTTTCCCCTTTGTGATCTCGTTCATCTATCACAAACTCTTAGGTAGATTTTTTATTATTTTTTTCCCAGAGGAACATTCCCCTGTTAAAGGGAAAGGCGGGGCTGTCCAGACCTCTTGCTCCCACCAGCCTCTCATGCTGCTTAACTTTTGTTTTTTCTCCACACCATCACTGGTCTCTTCCCTTTGCTGACCTCCCACTGGTCCAAATATAACATACTGCAGCATATTCTGACCTTAGTAGGTATGTATTTCACTATGTACTGATCTCAGCACATACACCCCCAGGTATACACTCTGTGTCTACAACATCCAGTATGGTGTTACATTGTCAGCTCATACTCTTGTGTGCTGACATCAGTACCAACATTGTCATGAACTTAGTACACGTGTTTCATCATGTGCTGACCTCAGTACGAGCAGTTCTACATTTCATTAATCGTATGCAAATGGTCATAATTGTGTGAAGAGATATTTACTAAAGAGAGATCCCCACAAGGTGGTCTTATATTTTTACATGGCATTCTAGTCTTTCATTCTAACCAATAGTTCCAAAGTGTGCATGTCTCTGCCTTGTGTTATATTACAGTAATAGCTGTTTTTATCATGGTTCATGGGATGTATTACAAGTGGATGGCGAGAGGCAAAAGCATTATTGACTACTGTGATAAGGTTGAGAGTTGTGTGATTGAGTTATTACTTAGGGTCTACAGTTACTGCTCGGTGTGATAACATCCTCTGAAGGTTATGGCTTGAGTACTGCAGAAAAGCATTCTCATGTATTGGGTATCTGAATGTTTAAAACTAGATATATACATATATATAAATAAATAAATATATATATAAATACTGTATGTAGTGGGACTTCCCAGCTCTGTCTCAACCGGTTCTAGGGCCATCTGGTTTGTTTTGCCTTTCGTCATAACAATAACCACTGAATGTGCAGGACACTTTGGCTGTTGTAGTGCTTTTGTGATTGACATTATCATAGAGGAGCTTGGAAGCATTCACATAGGTTAGTTTCCTTTCAATGTTGTATTTCACAGCAACCATCTTGACACTGGTAACTGCTTTTATTTTAGTCAATCCATATAGAATTTCTTTCGATTGATAGAAACATTTTGCAATATACTTGGTAACTACTTAAAACCAGCAGCCTCTTGGGATCTTCTTTGAGCGGCGTCCCCTTCTTTCACTAAGCTTGCCCTCGGTCAGACTGTGGCTGCGGCAGGCGCTGCCCCGCCACACACCCGCTGGACTCTGTGTCTTGCTGCCGAGGAGTGAATAAGAGTACCCAGGACCACAGTACATTCAGATTCTGTCCAGAGTGAGAGGGGTCCATAGTGCTGTGCTTGCCACCTGTTATTACTTAAATCACTTCTCCACTGACTGATACATTTTTGTTTGTTGAGTCACTGTGTATACCTTGCTCATGTAATACTGGGGAAAAGATATTATGTGTACTCTAGCCATTATATATATAAATATCCATTTTTTTTTTTTTTTTTTTTTTTTTTTTTTTTTTTTTTTTTTTTTTATTGATTGTAGAAAATGTAGGAGTCAGCAGGTGTGGATTGTATATCACTGCTGTGGTCACCTGCTGAGCCAGACACCTTCCCACTGAGCCAACCTGTGCTGTGTTGTGGAGCAGAGATGGTCATGTTTGTTTGAGTTAAAAAGCACTTTTATGTTCAGTTCCATTTGGTGGATATTCAAATCAAAACCTCCAATGTTGCCTTGATGGAAGGACCCCTTTGGACCTCCAACCTAGTTTTCGCTGAGGAGGAAAAGGTCACTCAGAGTTGGTCGTGAATGGACCCATGACCTGACCTCTGCCAGCCTCTCTGTTCCTGCTTCTTGTCTTGATGACTTAAAAAAAAAAAAAGATGAGTTGTTTTTTATGGTATGAAACAGAATTATTGCCCACCTTTGCTCATAGTTCATAAGGTATTAGTGTCAATGATGGTGTATTTGGTGATTTGCAGTACTGTATTAATGTAGTTATTTCATATGTATATACATCATTTTTTACAACCAAGGACGACATACTTCCTTTGGAAAACATTATTTCCATCATGTGGAGGATTCAGGTGGGGTTGGATCAGCAAGAAGATAGTGAGGTTCAGGTCTGTGAAGCAGAACACACCACCTGAACACAATTTTACAAACTGTTGATGTCTGTGATGCTGGTCCCTCCCCGCATGCGTCTCGTAGCCCCAGTCGAGCTTGCTGTCTTCAGTAAATCTGGATTGCTAATGAGAGAGGATACAAAATTTTGATAGATTTTGGCGTTGATCTCGTGCGCTGCTTCACTCTGTTTCCGGACAACGGCACGAATGACCCACTTTAAAGACAATATCCAGATTTACCTTGCTGTATATAGTATTTATTCACAGGAAGCTTACAGTAGTTGCTGCCACAGATGCAGACAGAAATATTTATCTTGATTTTTATTAGTTCTGCCAATGTTCATTATTTCAACATCTGGTCTAATTGGAGGGTAATCCCAACATCATTAAGAAAACATTAAGCTTTAGAGCAGTGCCAAGCTGAGGGTGTGTGAGGGTAGTGTGTGTGTGTGTCAGGGTGAGGTGGTATGAGCCCTGGGGTGCCTAGGGTGACAGGAGGGTGTGTTGTAGCATTCCATTACTAAGCACAGGTGACTGGGTGAGGCTCGGGGCTAGAAGTGTGTGTTAACTGCGAATGAACCTTTGTCTCCTGCAATTCCTTTTTCGCTGTTATCCTGTTACTAGAAATGCAGCTCCCCATCAGTATCGTTTTTAACTTTCTTGTCTGTCATTAAGAGGTTTCGGCAAAAAAAAATACAAAATAGAAGCCAAAATTTTATGCCTTAGAAATGGTGTAAATATCAGATGTCGTAATGTTGTCTGTCCGATTGCAGTGTTGTTTGTAGTGAAGCAAAGTGATGAAATGTTTAAAAAAAAAAAGGTTGCTGAAGATGCAGTTCTAGCTCTGACTCATTCTGACACACACAATTGACCTCCGACCCAGCAACACCAGCCGGGAAAGGGGTCAAGAGGGGGAAGCTTATGTTAAGGGACAACAAAAAAGGGGACAAAAGAAAAAAAAATAAAAAAAGGTTCACACTTTGAGAAAACTTACAAAACTTGGTGTGAAGCTTTTGTTGAATCCAGTCTATTCCATCCTCATGCATAAAGTATTTTTATAGCTTGTAATGAATTGGCTGCATTAACGGTAATCTGAGGGATAAGTATAGTGATCTGCATAACTAGCAGCAACATTTTTGGTACGTGAGTGTCTCACATAAGAAGCTGCTAAATGTGACTTTACACAATAAACATTTACCAATATGCCTTGTGTTTTTGTGTGTGACTTTTGGTGAAGGTACAAGTGTTCGGTCACTAGGAAATTTGGGTAAGTTTAATTGGGTCATTTAAATCCTACGTGTTTCTTCGATTGGGTTGAGTTTGTTTTTCTGTATGACTGCCGGCGAGTGGCTCTACTTAGGTGAGGATTTATTTTACATTTTCATATTTGAACGTTCTCCACCATTGTTCATTCCAGGTGGGTCGTTTATAATAAATTGGAACTTTTCATCATCGGTGTTCATTTCAAGTGTGCCATGTTATTTAGGGTATTCTATTTGGCACCTTTCAGATCCTCCACTTACTATTCACTGATGATAATTTTTCTTGGTCAGTGTCCCTCTTGCCTAAAAAGCAGGGGCAGACCTTGAATTCTAGGCGATCCGGGCTTAGCCCCGTGGGTGCAGACGCTTTTTTTTTTTTTTTTTTTTTTTTTCCAAGCACACCGAAACTACATTTATTTCTTATACAACTTGCCATCAATTCAAGGCGGAGAAAAGACACAGAGAAAACTTCAGAATTCAGATCCTTTAATGATGCAAATGTCTTACCACCACCAGCCTTGTTGAAGCCACTGTTTTATGTCATGAATGTAAACCTCACGTTCACTGAAAGAAAAAAATATAAAATATGAATGTATGGTACAGTGGAACCCTGCGGGCTTTGGGGTCCGAGGGTCTCCAAGCGCACGGGTTCGAATCCTGTCCACGGTCCGAGTGTAGGTTGGGCTTCCTCACTCGAGGTAACGGTTTACTAGAGGGTGGGCTTTGAGATAAGAGGTACCCCAAAAAGTATGTGGATGGCTTGGGATGTGTGTGTGTGTGTGTGTGTTGTGAAGACACTCGTGGGGTGGAGAGGATTTACAGCTTTAATCAGAGGTAAGAAAATAATTATGTTCCTGATTATTAGGTATATTTTAGATGTTGGTACGTTTTCTTCATGTGATCTGGTACCTACTATCAGCAAAATCTGTGTGGCAACCCTGCAGAAGTACTCAGGCTGCTTTCCCGTGCATGTTGCCTCTCTCTGGTCAGTACTGCACATTACACTCAGACTACTCTTTTCCTCCGATCTTTATCAGATCCGGGGTCCTTGGGAAAACATTCGGGGCTTGAGGCCAAGTAGCCGCCCCTAAGATCTGCCCGTGTTAAAAGATACGGATTTGATTAGTGAATGAAGTCGCTAAGGCGCCTCAACACCCACATCACCAACATCCTGCAGACAGTGACGGGTCCAAGTTAGAAATATGGAGGCCGCTAACCTGAAATGCTGTAGTCCTTGCGATTGGTGACGAGCCTTTTCAGCTGGGAGGGGATTCAATTTTTCAAAACCCAGCAATCTTGAGGGCATCTTTAAGCTATATGCAGAGCTTTTATGTGTAATAAGAGCAGTAATTACTTGTTAATATGACGGAATGACAAGATTAACTTTGCTTAATAAGGTAAAATAATAACATTTACAGGAAGCCTTGTTACATTATTGTTCCATATATATATATATATATATATATATATATATATATATATATATATATATATATATATATATATATATATATATATATATATATATCCCTGTTTCTTTGCACAGTATACTGGGCATACACCCTCGCTCATAAGAATGAAAATTTCGGGCTGGAGTTTAGCTCATATAAAAACTCTCTCTCTCTCTCTCTCTCTCTCTCTCTCTCTCTCTCTCTCTCTCTCTCTCTCTCTTTTAATTCTTCTCATCCCTCTCCCCACTTTGTCTCTCTTCTTTCCTCATCCCTTTCCTTCCCCTCACATTCTGCTTCTCATCACTTTCTTTTCCTTTCGTGTGTGTGTGTGTGTGTGTGTGTGTGTGCCGCGTCTTTGTTTAACCCCCATAAGTAGTACCACGATACGTTTCCATATTCACTCTGCTCATTATTTGGTGATTTTATACAGCTTCAGAAAATTAAGGAGAGGGGATTAAAATAGTGAAGACTAGGGCCATTAATCTTCTGACCTTCATAGACTCTTTCTAATGTCAAAAAAAAAAAAAAAAAAACATACAAATCTCTAGGTAAAAAAAAAATGTGAAGGGGTTATTTATTTATTTATTTTAATTTGCTTTCTTATTTAAGCAATATTTTCCCTCCTTCCTTTTTTCTCCTCTTCAATCCTCTGCCCTCCCTCCCTCCCACTCCACCTCTGCAAGTTTTTAAGTATTGTGGCGGGAAATACATAAGTGACCGGTTCCCTGACGGTGGCCAGGCAGGAGAGGCGTGGGCAACCTGGCGACCCGCATCACCACTGCCACCCTACCTGTTATTATTATCATTATTATTATTATTATTATTATTATTATTATTATTATTATTATTATTATTATTATTATTCACTTACTATCATTACCATCATTATTGTTGTTGCTATTCGTGTTATTTTTTTATTCAGTCATTATTATTATTATTATTTTATTATTATTATTATTATTATTATTATTATTATTATTATTATTATTATTATTACTATTATTATTATTATTATTTATTTATTTTATTTTATTTATATTTGTTCAATCTGTTTTGTTCAGTGTTACGTTGCTATTGGTTACCGTTACGGCGTCCCAGGTGCGTCTGTTTAGTGTTGCATATTGTGTTGGAATACATTTAATGCTCTTTTTGTGTAGCCTTTAGAGAGAGAGAGAGAGAGAGAGTGTGTGTGTGTGTACTCGTAGAGGGGACGCAGCTCTCATTTATGTTTTTCTCTCAATAATAAACTTCAAAACCATGAAGCTTTCGAAGATACGAGACAGAATGAATGAATGAATGAATGAAGGAAGGAAGGAAGGGGGAAGGAAGGAAATTACAGGTGAGAATGAAGGAAGGAAATTGAATATGTAGATGAGAATGATGGAATAAAAAACAAAGGCACACGAGACAAATTCGAGACAGGACCGAAGCATCGACTCGAGATTCAAACCCACAAAACACACCTTAACACACATCAAAACATCAAAATAAACGCAACCACATACCCAGGAATGAATAGAAATAAATTATATAGTTTATTAACACTCTTTTATGTACCAGTGACCATTAGACTCAAAAGGGAAAAAATTAACACATAAAGGTAGAAGGTCGCTAATCTTCTGTTCGCCAGAGCGTTAGTGTTGGCTGGGCAGTGACTGGGGAAGTGCTGCGTACCTGTGTTGAGAATATTGGTATTATCTCGTCAACTACTTGGATTTAGCAGTACGATGGGACGCAGGGAGGAGGAGAGACCAAGGGAGAGTGAGTACCAAGGTAGTTTAGATAAGAGAAGTTTGGTATTAGTGAATGAAAGCACGTGTGATGCTGCTACTATTTCAACACTACTAGTACTGTTATGGCTCTCACCACTGCCAGGTTATTACGTTCTTAGGTAATTACTACAACGAATTGCTTGAGAGAGAGAGAGAGAGAGAGAGAGAGAGAGAGAGAGAGAGAGAGAGAGAGAGATTGATGGTTTATATATCTCCACGAAGTTACAAAACTAGCATCATAAACATAAATAATATGGTCTAGTCCGCCGAGCTCTTGAAGGCACCTTAGCAGAGCTGTTGCTTATCACACGAGTCCTATTAACGATACACACAGTGATTTATCTAAAATATGAGTATGATGCAAAGACAACAGAAAACGAAGGCATTTTATGACTACCTCAACTAAGACTGGATGTAACTTGTAACTTGTTTGTTAGTTTTCAATGTGTTTAGTGTTCAGTCACATATTTGGTTGATTGCTAACACAAATAACTTGCTGACCATTTGAAGCCTTATTCACACGCGTGTTTTGTTAGTGAGGAGCAGTGGTGGATCCAGAAAAAAAAATTTGGGTCTGCTAACCTGAATTCCTGATTCCCTTGAGATTGGCGACGAGTCTTATCAGCTGCATGGGGGTTCACGTTTTTTTTTTTTTTTTACTCTGCCATCACGAGGACATTTGTAAGCTATAAGTAAAGCTATTTAGCGTAATAGGAGTAGGGTTAATTTGCAGTTTCACCTAATCATGGAATCTGTGATGTGGCTTATGTTTTTTTTCTGGTGAGAAATGTAGTGAATTAATTGATAATATATAAGGTTCTTCTCTAGAATCACTGCTCCACGCCGATCTGTATAATACGTATAGCACAGTGCAGTATACTATGTAACGTGTTTACCGTGAATACCGTCAGTGAGAGTTTTGGTGAGTGCTCGGCCTTAGTGTGTTGTACACAAGCCTTCAAATGTGCGGCGTTCGGCGAGTTAGAGATTCTCTAAGTCTCTAAGTCCAGCAAGCTGCTGCGAGCCACGGAGCTCCATCACACTCGAAAATGAGCAGTACACTGACTTGCAGTTGTTTCTAGCTGAGGTTTGTGGGTAACTGCTGAATAGGATTCTTATTGTCTATAGTTCTTTTGTCCAATGACGTGCCACCACTTTTTAACAGCACGAGCTGCGCCAATGGGAATTTGCTATATGTATTCGTAGGCGGGGCACAGCTGGGCAGACAGGTGCACAGACATCTGTGTGCGCAGTTCAGCCATGGCCACCAGGGACATTAGTTGTAAAGGTTGCGAATTTGATTACTGGGAAATCATCGCTCCTGCGATGCAAGTCAGTGTACAATCGAGAAGAGGACCAGCCAGGACCTTCATCCTTTCTTTAAGGTATTGTGAGGAGGGGTATTGGTAGAGGTAGGGCATATTGTGTGAAGCTATAAGAGAACCGGTGTGGGGGGAGGGAAACTGCCCCAAAGCAAGGATACGGTAGGTTAGGTTTATGTTAGGGTTAGGTTAGTATTGGACGGGGGGTCAGGGGGCGCAGCCCCCCCGTTAGGTTAGGTTTATGTTAGGGTTAGGTTAGTGTTGTAGGGGGGTCCAGGGGGGCTGCGCCCCTCCCGGCTAGGTTAGGTTACGTTAGGTTAGGTTTATGTTAGAGTTAGGTTAGTGTTGTAGGGGGGTCCCTGGGGGGCACAGGCCTCCCGGTTAGGTTAGGTTACGTTAGGTTAGGTTTTTTTCCTTAGATTTTTTGGATCGTCATATCTCGCCTCTTTTGGC
Organism: Portunus trituberculatus; assembly: GCF_017591435.1. Taxonomy (NCBI): domain Eukaryota; kingdom Metazoa; phylum Arthropoda; class Malacostraca; order Decapoda; family Portunidae; genus Portunus; species Portunus trituberculatus. Next base: position 19,063,066 of record NC_059273.1, read on the forward strand.
TCCCCCCCCCAAAATCCCCGATTCCCCACAGTCCCCCAAGCTTGTTGGGGGAGGAGGGGGAAGGGGAGAGGAAAGGGGGGAGCATTGGTTCTGTAGTTTTACCATATATAATTATAATTTCCGTTGCAGATGCATATTTTTCGAGTTATGCCTTTTTTTTTTTTTTTAACTCCAAATTATGCATACCTCGCATTTCTAACGATTTTCGGGCATCTGCGGGAAACCAGAGTTTTGGTGGGCGACCATTAAGTCGAATAATGTGCGTTGCAAAAGAGGTCAGAAGTCAACAAAAGCGCATAAAAATTTCTAAAAATACTCTGATGGTGGCGGCAGCAGCTGGCTGCGGCGACAGCAAGCGTTGCTTGTTACTACTGAGTAGAGTTGCCAAACTTTGCGCTTTAACAACCCTCGCCACCCTTAGCTCTTCTTCTTCTTCTAATATCTTCCGCTTTTTATTGCTTGATGGATCCTCCTTCCCTTCAGTGCTGTGTCGTGGTCCGTCCACTCTGTGTAGAAGTAAAGCGACGAGGACAACAGAGAACAACAACTAAGGTAGCTGCGCCTGCTGGCCGAGGCTGGGTAACCAAAAATGTAGTACTCGTTCCACTTCCTAAATTAAATATGATAAGGCATAAAAATGTCAAACTGAATTACAAGTCATTACCATTGTAACTGTCAATGTGTCCACTTGTATATCAGAAAGATCTATTATGCCTTTCGGAGGCCGTGAGTCGTCGTTTTTCGTACCATTTCTTTCAAACAAATTTTTGAATCAGAATGATATTTTGACACAGCTTCTTTCACACCCTCCCGTAATTTTTTACACCATTGTGCATTGCCAAATGTGATTGATTGGGACGTTTTCTCGTCATTTAATTTTAAGGTCGAACCCCACATTGGCCAACTCAGCGAAGCAGTGAATGATGAATCAAACAAGGGAAGCGTGACGTAGATGTGACACCTAACTTCCTGAGGACCTCTTCCCTCTCCACCTCTACTTCTCTCTCTCTCTCTCTCTGGAAAATGCAGGCACTGCCGTATGTCTTATACATATGGAATTAACGTATGATAGTTGATAGTGACAGATGCTCGGAGAATAGAGATGAGACGAGTAGAATAGAGTGGTTAATGATAACCACCATCACGGATAGTTGAGTGATGTCGTTTTTATATTATTTATTTATTTATTTATTTATTTGTTTGTTTGTTTGTTTATTATTATTAGTAGTAGTATTACTATTATTTTATTATTATTATTATTATTATTATTATTATTAGTAGTAGTAGTATTATTAGTATTAGTATTACTATTATTATTATTATTATTATTATTATTATTATTATTATTGTTTTTTGTTGCGTGTGTGTGGCGGAACTATAAGTTTGTTTGCTTCATCTCAGTTCATTCAGTCAAGACGCTGGCTACTGCTGAAGAAATATTATGGCAACTCCGTTAAGTCCTTGTCCACTCTGGTGCACGAACTTATTTGCTAAACGTCTTTATGACGCATGTAAGAAGGGGAAAAGCCAACAATTGTCTCTGAATCAGTTTGAATAGGTGAGTGATTGTAAAACCCGGAATAACGTTGTAAGTAACGCAAATCTCATAACCTTCCATTTAAATTATGAAAACGCCCATGAAAACCCTTAAAAGAACAATTTAAGCCCGTAAAACCCTTATAAACCCTTAGAACACCATGGTACAAGGTTAGGCTTGAGAGAATGGATGATGCAAGAATAGCAAGGAAGGTGTATCTGTGGAGTGAAAGTGGAAGCAAATGGAGGAAGAGGTGTATGAGAATGACAGAGAGGAATGGTCTACAGGTTGTGTGGGCAGTGAGAATGGCTGGGGTGAATCAGAATGAGCTGGAATGGGTCGTGACAAGAGGAGGCAGAGTGGGAACTGAATGGGATGCGAGGAAGTGGAAGAGTGAGATAGACAGAGATGTGAAGAGTATGGGACTGAATGAATGGAGGAATGGGATGGAACGAAAGACTACTCTGGAATGGTACAGGGTGAAAGAGGCCCCGATGTATGAAAAGTGGTATGATGGAAGCCTGGGTGGTGATCTTCTCTTCCGAGCTAGGGCACAGTGTATGAATGTGAATGCAAGGAGTTACAGGTGGTCTGAGTCCCGCAGTAAAGTGTGCCAGATGTGTGACTTGGGAGAGGACGAGACGGTGGAGCATGTGATGCTGGAGTGTGTGAAGTATGCCAGAGACAGGTATGAGATGATGCAAGTGGTGGTGTACCATTCCAGAGTAGTCTTTCGTTCCATCCCATTCCTCCATTCATTCAGTCCCATATTCTTCACATCTCCGTCTATCTCACTCTTCCACTTCCTCACATCCCATTCAGTTCCTATCCTGCCTCCTCTTGTCACGACCCATTCCAGCTCATTCTGATTCACCCCAGCCATTCTCACTGCCCACCCAACCTGTAGACCATTCCTCTCTGTCATTCTCATACACCTTTTCCTCCATTTGCTTCCACTTTCACTCCACAGATACACCTTCCTTGCTATTCTTGCATCATCCATTCTCTCAAGCCTAACCTTGTACCTAAGTGTCGCTTTTATAAGTTTTTCCCTAAAAGAGCTCCATCCCATATCACCTCTTAAGGCTTCTACTGCCATGTACCTCGGTGCATTCAGTGCCAGCCTAGCTACTCTACACTGACCCACTTCTAACTTGTCAATTTCACTTTTGTTCCATGCAATCACATCCATACCATACATTATACTGGGCACAGTCACACTCCTCCACACTTCTCTCAGCATGTCATACTTACTTGCTCTCATCCTTGTTGCACTTCCTAATCAATCCACCCACTGGTTCACCAAGCTAATTATCTTTTCATTCTTTGTCTTCTCACACCCATTCGGACTCATCCACATCCCTAAGTACTTGTATTCTTGTGCCTACTTCAACTCATTCTCTCCCAGCTGCCATGCTGCATTACATTCATCCTCCGATCTATTCACAATCATCACCTTACTCTTCTCACTACTAAACCTAACTCCAAAATCTCTTCCATACCCATCAACCACATCCAGCAAACTTTGCAGCTCCTCTGCTGACTCACTCATAACCACTACGTCATCTGCATAAAAAAGCACACCTATCTTATCATTCCCCACATTCACTCCTGCATTCATCCTTTCATTCTTGCTGCTAACTCCTCTGTGTACAGGCTGAAAAGGGTTGGTGACAATATACATCCTTGCCTAACTCCTCTCTCACTCCTCACCCAGTCTGTTTCTATATCTCGTAAACTGTACTTAGCTCTGGTATCAACATACATGCTACGCACTATGTTGACTATCTTGGCACTCAACCCAATCTTTTCTAGGACTCTACCTAGCATTTCTCTATTCACCCTATCATAAGCTTTCTCTATGTCCAGGAAACCCAAATACAATTTACCTCCATCCCTCTTTTTTTTTTTTTTTTCTCAATCATTTCATTTACTGCAAACATGTTATCCTCAGCTCTCCTGTCTGCACGGAAACCATTCTGCTCTTCACCTAATACTCAAGCTCTTTCAATCCACTGACACAATCTGGCATTCAACATCTTGATCTTGATTCTACAGGTGTCCCAGGATTTCTCCTGAGGCAGGCCTTGGTATCAGCAGCTCCTGTAGGGGATAAAAAGAAAAAAAAGGCGGCAAGAACCTAAACCAGACACCATCCTTAATACTACTAATCCCTGCATCTGGCACTCCACATTCTCTCCAGGAACTCCTTGACAGCTTCTATCCTTTCACTCATGTCTCCATACAGTCCCAGCAGCAACACCATCCATTCCTTTCCTGTCTTCTCCACCCTCCTGTCTCTGGCATACTTCACACACTCCAGCATCACGTGCTCCCCCGTCTCGTCCTCTCCCGAGTCACACATCTGGCACACTTTGCTGCGGGACTGACCATCTGTAACTCCTTGCATTCACATTCATGCACTGTGCCCTAGCTCGGAAGAGGAGGTCACCCCCAGGCTGCCATCATACCACTTTTCATACATTGGGGCCTCTTTCTCCCTATACCACTCCAGAGTACTCTTTTGTTCCATCCTATTCCTCCATTCGCTCAGTCCAATGCACTTCCCCCTTCTGTCTATCTCTCTCTTCATTTTCCTTACATCCCAGTTTGGGCCCTCTCCATTTCCAACAATCATGCTCCAGTCACTCTCAACATGCTTCCCTTCAACTCGCTGGAATGCCCAACTAGTTTCCAGACCACTCTTCACTACCATCCTGACACACTTCTTCCCCCACCTGCTATTCCTAACATTCCATAAAAACACCTTCCTAACTATTCTTGCATCATTCATTCGTTCTAGCCTAGCCTTGAATCTTAGTATTGCCTTCACATGCCTCTCTCTGAAGGTACTCCATCCCATGTCTCCCCTGAATGCCTCTATTGCTGCACACCCTGGTGCATTTAGAGCCATTCTTGCTACTCTGTTCTGTCCTATTTCTAGCTTCTCTAATTCACTTTCATTCCACGTCATCACATCCATACCATACATGGTGCTTGGAACAGCCACGCTCTTCCAAACTTCTCAGAGCACATCATACTTGCTGGCTCTCATCCTTGCTTCACTTCCTAGTTGACCCACCCACTGGTTCACCAAACTCATCCTTTCATTCTTTGCTTTCACACAACCATATGGACTCATCCACATCCCCAGATACTTGTATTCCTCAGCCTGTTGCACCTCATTTTCTCCCAGTCTCCACACCAAGTTTCTTTCATCATCTGACCTATTCACAACCATCACCTTGCTCTTCTCACTGCTGAATCTCACCCCAAAGTCTCTTCCATAGCCATCTACAACATCCAGGAGACTTTGGAGCTCCTCTGCTGATTCACTCATGACTACCACATCATCTGCATACAAGAGCACACATACCCTATCATTCCCCACCTTTACTCCTGCATTCATCCTTCTCATTCTGGCAGCCAATTCCTCTGTATATAAACTGAAGAGGGTTGGTGACAAAAACCAACCCTGCCTAACTCCTCTCTCACTCTTTACCCAGTCTGTTTCTATGTCTCCTAGTCTGTATCTAGCCCTCGTGTCCACATACATACTTTGCACTATGCTAACTATCTTTGAACTCAGTCCAATCTTTTCTAAGACTCTGCCTAACATTCTTCTATTCACCCTGTCATACGCTTTCTCTATATCCAGAAAACCCAAGTATAATTTACTACCCTCATTCCTTTTCCTCTCAATCAGTTCATTAACCACAAACATGTTGTCTTCAGCTCTCCTATCCACACGGAAACCATTCTGTTCTTCACCCAGCACTCCAGTTTGCTCAATCCATTTACACAATCTCTCATTCAGCACCCCACTGAACATTTTACCCACTGTATTCACTAATGCAATGGGCCTGTAGTTTTTCAACTCATCTTTACTCTTGTATCCTCCCTTGTGTAACAGAGTCACCCTACATTCATTCATTCTCTTCCTTCCATATCTAGTTAAAAAACTCAGTCATCCTATCAATCAGAACTTCTCCATTTTGTACATCTCATATGGTATCTCATCTGGCCCTGCTGCCTTACCATTCTTTTGCCTTTTCACACATTTCTCCACTTCCTCTCTGCTGATTCTATCATTCAATTCATCTGTGTCCTTTCTCTCCAGTGTCACACACCCTTCTTTCACATCAAATACCTCACCTACGCCTCCAATCTCTTCCCAGAACTCTTTGATCACCTTTTTCATCTCTTCCTTATTTGTCACCACTGTCCCATTCACCTTGAGGCTCTCCACATTTTCACGGTCAGACATCCCCTCACCCCTCAGGAATCTATACCATTCTTTGCCACCTTCCACGCCTTTCTCTCTGAGGGACTGAATCACGCTTCTCTCACACCTACCCTTGGCATTCATTATCTTTTGCTTCGTCACTCGCTGCTGTCTCACATATGCTGTCCATGCATTCTGGTAATCACTTTCTGCCTCTTCACTCTCATGCCTCCTCTTTCTCAGCTGTCTACACACCTTATTTAATCTCTTTCTCTCTCTCTCCTGGCATCCCTAACCTCATCGTTCCACCACGGCTTACATGTATGCTTTCTGGCACTCGTTCTCACATACCCTATCTGGCTGGCAGCTGCATTCCTCACATTCTTAACAAAACTATCATTCAATTCATCTACATCATTCCAGCTTTCATCTTCCCAGCATCTCTCACTCAGGTCTACCTGGAAATTCTCCCATCCTGCATCTCTTAGCCTCCACCTTCTCCTCTTAGCTTTTGTATTCCTATTCTGTCTCCCATTCAACTTACACTCCAACACCAGCATGTTATGATCCGAGACAACGTCAATCGTTCCATCCGCGTCAATCCACATGCGGTCCACCATCTCATGCATTCTCCTATTCACTAACATACAATCAATCGCAGACTCCTGGTTCCTCGCACACCAAGTCACTCATCCTTCAGCCAGGGTCTCGTTCAGGTTCTCCAACTCCATCTCATTTACAAAGCCGTCAAGCATTTCTCCATTCCTGTTAATTTGCTCGCCTAGTATACCTACAAGTGCATTCATATCTCCTATAACAACCACTCTCTCTCCAGCACATTCTCCCACGATCTTCCTCAAAATACCATACTTCCTGCTGTTCTCTGTCACTACTCTCTCACCCTCTACTATCATGTACGCTACAATCACCACCAAACTTTCACACTTTCTATGCTCACCTGTGCACTCTACCTTCACTGCTAAAATATCTTCACTCATGGCACAGCTTCCTACATCTAGTTTTTCTACTCTAGAATTCCTTTCCTTCCTATACATGATAGCTACCCCTCCTCCTACTCTGTCCTGAATCTTCCGTCCCTTTCCAATCATCACATACTCACTACCATCCACTTCCACATCATCCCTCAGGTGTCTCTCGGTCATTCCGACTGAGTCAAAATGCCACTCTTCGAGCTCCTTAGACACGTCCTCAAATTTCCCAGTGCCCCATCCTCTCACATTCACACACCCAATCTTCATGCATCCTGATACCCTGTGGGTACCTCCTCTTCCTTTCACATTTGCACACTCTTTTGCTGCAGGTTCCCTTTCTCTCAGTAGCCTGCTCTCTTTAATGCTTCTGTCCTCCTTTTCTCTCATAAAAACACCCACCCCTCCTCTTCAGATTCTATCCTATTCCTTCGTACCTTCCTCCCATCGCTTAGCCCACTCCACCAGGTTCCAAGAAACCCACACCTTTCCTATACAGTCATACCTCGCCCAGCACGACAGTTGCATTCCTGAGCTCGTCGTGTACGGCGAGATTCGTGTTCGGCGAATAATAGGGCCTATGGGAAAATGGGGGTTACATTCCCAGATCCTCCCCCCCAATTTTTTTTTGCCAAAAAGGCTGAAAAAGAAAAGAATAAATGAAGTACCAAGCACACATTTTATTTAATTATAGTACTAGTACCTTTAGTTTATTTGCTGGTTGGAAAGGGCTTGAAATATGAAGTGATGGGCCTCTGACTGGCAGATGCTTCCATATGGCGTAAAGTCTCCTTGTAGGGCAAAAGAAGCTCCTCAACACCCCTCTTGAACTTACCTAATGGTCCTCTCCAGGATGGGATCTGTTTCAGTGAAGAGGGATGTTGCATCTTCCATGACTTTCAGCAAATTACGAAGAGTCCAAGATGCTTGGGAGGGGAGGTCAAGTGCAACTATCAGGACCAGCGGGAGATTCAAATGGAGACCAAATCGTGCAATCGCGAGTCAAAGTCATGCTTCGCGAAATATGGGATATTTTACCGATTCGTGTATACGCGAGTTTCGTGTTCGGCGAGGTATGACCGTATTGGACATATGCACTCCGTCCTATGTCCACACCTGCCTCCAGTCCATCCTCTCTCACAACTGCATCCCGTCACATTTCCAGTCTTCCAGCCTTCCTACCAACTTTCCATTTACCCATCTCCTCTCCCAGCCAAAGACTCTCCTTGTCTCACCTCTTAGGGATACACATCATCAAGGGCCTCCTGTGTATCTTGCACTCCACCACTCTAACTGTTTCCTCCATCACCCTAACTGTCTCCCATCCTCCTATATCTTCAGCCCGTTTCCTCCTCCCTCTATCACTACCAGGTCTTCGGGCTCCATCTGGTGGAGGGAATTCATCACTGCCTCACGGATGCCCCGGATATTGGCCCCTGGTCTGCTCTTATCCATCACCTTGTAGCCACCTTTGGACAGGGAGTATATCTCTTTTCCTATTCCTCTCATCAGGCTGTCTCCAAATAGCCACATCCTTCTAACTTTACTCCCTGTCTTGAGCCAAATCCGCTTGCCATCCTGGATGTATCGCCAAGATTGCCGACCTACGCCCATCCACGCTGACTCACTATGGTCCTTACCTCTACTATCCACATCTCCACCTCCAACATTACCCTGGTCCTCCTTACCTCTCTTTCCATTGACCTTCTGTGAACTTTTACCGTTGGCCTGTGTCTGGCTGGGGGTATCCTGTACTCTCTTGCTCCTAGCTCCTCCCCTGACCTCCTCCTGTACCTTTGACTCCTTACTTGCCTCTCCCAAACTACTGTCTTCTTCCACCCTCATTTCTGAACAACTGAAACAATCATTGAACTTGATCTTAATTGATGCTACAGGTGGCTCAAAATCACTTTCCAGCTTTCAGACAAAAAGTAACTAAAATCAACACTGCATTATTATCTGTGACCAAAGACAGGAAAATAAAACATTTACATGAAACAACCAGTTGTTGTGAGTGAAGAAAGAAACAATGATTCTACCCAATGCTGCCGTTGCAAAGGCTATGCTGGAACCTTGAAACTTGGATCAGCAGCTCCTGTTGAGGACAAACAAAGGACAAGCAGAAAAAAAAGAGCAGTATCCTGTTCACTCATTATCCCTACTTGTAGTGATAATGAGTATTGATAGGTGGCGACTCTGGCATGGATGGCGATGTGATCGCGGTACGCTTAGTTTTTTTTGGAGGCGGTGGCATAGTGGATAAGATGGTGAGCGTGGGATCGAGCAGACGTTCATACATAGGTTTGAATCCCACTATGTAAAGCCTTAAAAACTTGGCCATTGCCATTTGAGTGGTTTGAAGTTACGTAGATGTCACCATGATACCCAGGTTCTAGGTGGTTACACTAAAAGTGCGCTTGGGTTGTGATATGGGCTCTAATATATGGGTACTACCACCATAAATTAAATTACCTGCGCCACTAATGGATAGAAGCTGAACAACACTTCCCATGCATATTCTCCAAGTACACTTACAAGCGCTATAGCGTTATATGCCATAATATATATATATATATATATATATATATATATATATATATATATATATATATATATATATATATATATATATATATATCTGGTGATCAGTTAAAGATCTGAGAAATGAGCACGCACAACGGAATACGAGGGAGTAGACATTATTCATGTCAGAAAATCAAAATATAGAATAATGATGATGATCACATGAGGAAGAAATGGTCTCAGTTGGCAATCAGAATGTATTTCACAAGGAAGACTGCTGCTACCCCTAGTGTCCCACCTGAACCTCAACCCAGGCACTAGACTCCCTTTACCTTGCAGTTACACTCCACATCATCTCATCAAGTTATTCATCATCATTAACTGCATGGCTAACTGTCATCACAAGTAACAATGCACCAAAACTTACAGGAGTGATGACTGTTCTGTTTTTTCTACATGCATTTATTATGTTATTAAACCATAACATGTGCAATATTTTATACTGTTTTTTGGGATCATATGAGTTATTTGGCTTATTTGAAACATTATTGTTAGGTAAAGGAAACCCTATTGTTATATTCAGGAGACATTATTGTAACATATGTGTACATGTTGTACACACCAAACATTCTCGAAAAGTAGGAGTGGGTAGGTGAGGAGGCCAGTAAAAGTGGTGGCAACACTGTGAACTCTCTCAGCTCTGGGCACAGGAGCCATCTAGGACTAGCCAGATTATATTTGATGTTTTTTTTACAATTTGGGAAGTAAAATCAACACATGATGCACACACAGTTGAACAGTATTGTGTTTCCAGTGTAGTGGTGATTAAAACTAAAAACTTGGTGTCCGTGATGAAAGCAGCTTAGCAATTGGTACAGAACTGACGCGGTTTACTCATCCTTAAGAGAAACAAATGCAATACTATACGTACCTCCCAGCATGGTGGGCTCTCAAAAACACGTGGTTTGCGCTCTCTCAAGATAAACAAATGCAATACAATACGTACCTACCAGCATGGTGGGTTCACATTGGACATCCTATTGTCGAAGTTCCTTGCTTGATTTTGCTCTGATACATTATTTAACTATCAGCTTAGCAGGCTCTCACTGGACATCTTTGACATGTGATTTATAGGCACCACAAATCCCGCAGGACTGACAATACCCTACTAATAGAAACAGCCAGAAGAGGAGGATGAAGACTGCAAAATACTGCTCACTGGACACTTGTGATTCCGAGTTTTCCAAAGCATAACTAGCTATAAGCTAATAAAAGGCTTGCACTGGAAAAATTTCATAAACGTGAAGTGAGTGAGTATATTAACACATGTCATTTTATGTGCTATTGAGAAGGATTGATTCCAGACGGTAACCCAAGTAGCATGCCTGGGGCCCGAAAAATTAGTAGTACAGCAAAAGGAGCCTATATGTAGAAGTACACTCAATGAGATCACTACCACTCTCTGATGACTGTTCCCTTCACTGCAGGGTGTTGTTATAGTTGAGGATTGAATATGTGTGATCACTTAATTTGATTGCATTTGTGCAGTCTTTTGTTTAGATGAACTCTCTTCTTATAAGAAATGTAGACCAACCAGCTGATACTTCCCTGCCGCTATGACTCATATTCCGAAACACTTCCATGCTGCATCGCAAAGGATTTTAGTTGAAGTTACACAGGTTTTTAAGAGTGTTTATATAATTCTAGTGACATACGTTAACAAGTTTTCTGCACTATCAACAGATAAAATACTCTTTAGAACTCAGCAAATTTTCACGGTAGTCACTGAAAATGGTCATGTTGAGAGAGGGGAGTGTTTCTCAGTATGGTGCTGTGTGTGAACATGCTCCAGCTTGCAGGGCTCTCTGTCGACACTTCTAGCGGCTAGCATTTCCAGTTGCACATTGTCACTTGTGAATCCACCTTTACTTCATCATTTTCTTTTTACCTTTAACCAATTCACTCATGTATATTGTAAAGCAAACATTTCTCACACCAACTTAACTGTTCCTAGTTCATCAGTCTTGTTTGGTTGCTGGTTTTTAATGCAGATTTCCTTGGCTACAATATTACTTTAATTTATCTATTTTATCCTACAGTGTGTTACCATGGTAGCATTAAGACCGTACAATGTAATGTGTTCTTAGCCTGTTAGTGAAGAACTGAGACTCATTAACTAAGATACCAAAACAGAGGGAAGGAAAAGAACTTGCTATCATGTTACATTTACACACACTTTTATTGAAAGACACTGCTGCTTAGCCAACAAAACAACTGCTGCAGCCATCACTCCCTCACAAAACAACTGCTGATCTCATTACTCGCTCACAGCACACAAACACACCTGCCATCACAGACACAGGTGTGGCCCCATCCACTCATACAACACACACCTCAAAAGTGTACCTTCACATGTCTGGCAATATCAGCCCTTGTCTTGAAACATTTCCCACAATCATCACACTTGAACTCTCTCAACCCAGTGTGTCTGAATGCGTGTTCATTAAGACGAGAAATGGTAGGAAATTTCTTCCCACACTCGCCACACTCATAATTCCTAACACCGCTGTGTGTCAGGCTGTGTGTGGTGAGATTATCTTTTCGGGTAAATTTTCTCCCACACTCACCACATTCATAATTCCTAACACCGCTGTGTGTCAGGCTGTGTTTGGTGAGAGAAGACTTTTGGGTAAATTTCCTCCCACACTCTCCACACTCATAATTCCTGACACCAATATGTGTCAGTCTGTGTGCGATGAGGTTAGACTTTCGGGTAAATTTCTTCCCACACTCACCACACTCATAATTCCTAACACCATTGTGTGTCAGGCTGTGTGTGGTGAGGTTGGACTTATGAGTAAATTTCTTCCCACACTTGCCACACTCATATTTCCTAACACCACTGTGTGTCAGGCTGTGTGTGGTGAGGTGACACTTTTTGGCAAATTTCTTCCCACACTCACCACACTCATAATTTCTAACACCACTGTGTGTTAGGCTGTGTGTGGTGAGGGAAGACTTTTGGGTAAATTTCTTACCACATTCACCACACTCATAATTTCTAACACCACTGTGTGTCAGGCTGTGTGTGGTGAGGGAAGACTTTTGGGTAAATTTCTTACCACATTCATCACACTCATAATTCCTAACACCACTGTGTGTCAAGCTGTGTCTGGTGAGGTTAGCCTTAACAGTAAATTTTCTCTTGCACTCACCACACTCATAATTCTTAACACCACTGTGTGTAAGGCTGTGTCTGGTGAGGTTAGACTTTAGAGTAAATTTCTTCCCACATTCATCACACTCATAATTCCTAACACCACTGTGTGTAATGATGGAAGACTTTAGGGCAAATTTCTTTCCACACTCACCACACTCATAATTCTTAACACCACTGTGTATAAGACTGTGTTTGGTGAGGTTAGACTTCAGATTAAATTTCTTCCCACATTCACCACACTCATAATTCCTAACACCACTGTGTGTCAGGCTGTGTGTGGTGAGGGAAGACTTATGGGTGAATTTCTTCCCACATTCATCACACTCATAATTTTTAACACCACTGTGTTTCAGCCTGTGTTTGGTGAGGGTAAAATTTAGGATAAACTTCTTCCCACATTCACCACATTCATAATTCCTAACACCACTGTGTATCAGGCTGTGTCTGTTGAGTAGAGATTTTTGCTTAAATTTTTTCCCACACTCACTGCACTCATAGTTCCTAATGCCACTATGAATCAAGGTGTGTGTGGTGAGGCCTTGTTTTCTGGTAAAAGTCTTATCACACTGTTGACATTCAAACCTGCTCTGTCCTGTGTGGCCAGAGCTGCCTATCTCCAGGTGATCCTTGCCACCACACCTGTGCCTTCCCACACCTGAGGCTGGTTGCTGTTGCCACTGGCCACCCATGCTACTGTCTTGCCTCCCGACCCCCACCGTTCCCACACCACTGCTGCAAGCACACGCTCCAACCAGTCTTGCAGGGAGCCTGAGGGAGGGTAGACAGCCAGGCAGCTGTTGGTGGGTGGCAGGCAGGAGTGGAGGTGGTGGTAGACTGGATACTAGCTGGGCTGGGCTGGTCTCTGGAGCAGGGAAGAGTGGTGGCCATCACAAACTGTACACACGTCTCACAAACACTACAGATAGCATCCTAACCTAAATAAACCTACCTGAAGGGGTTCTCAAAGTGGTCAGTATTGACCCCTGGGGGCGTTGATGAATAACCAGGGAATCGGTGAATATTTACTGTTGAGCTGAAGAGGATATTAAAGCTTTTGGTTTGAAAGTTTGTCATAACTACTAACTAGTGAAATCTTTAAGAATATAAGCCTCCAATAGAATTAAAAAAAAAATAATAAATAAATAAATAAAAAAAATTATAATAATAAAAATTTCCTTAATTTAGATAATAAGTTAATTGTTTTCCACTAAATGTTTGGAATTTCAATACCTCTGGTAACACTGCCTTCGACCAAGGTCTCAACATATTTTCATACTGTGTTATCTTTTTCTTTTTTCCATCAAGGCATGGAGTTTGCCCATTTGAAGGTTTTGATACGGCGAATACTTCACTACTTAAGAGAGTGTTGACTATTGAACGTAAACTAGATAAATTGATAAAGGAGAAGATGGAAATGAAAGAGAATGAAGAACAGGAAAAAAAGTTTATAAAACTGAGAGAAAAGATAAAAAAAAGTGGAAGAAAACGAAGCTAGGCTAAGAGCGGAAAACGAAGAACTAAAAAAGAAACTAGCTAACTACAAGAAGCAGACGGAAGGACTCGGTAAAGCCGAGAAAGAAAAAGAGAAGCTGAAAGATCTAGTAAACAAAAAAGAGGAAAGAGTGCAGAACGTGATTAAAAAAAAAGTACAAGCATGGAGAGTCTAAGATAAGAAAAATAAGGATGATTTTCAGGAGGTGATTCAAGAACAATTAAAAGAAAAAGAAGAAAATATGACAAACAAAATGATAGGAGTCATCAAGACAAAAGAAAATCTAGTTAGAGAAATTGCAGAAAAAAAGAAGAGTGTAATCATATTTGGAATAAAAGAAAAAAATATAAAATATAGACCAAGAAGAGAAAAAGAAGAAATGAAATCAGTCAAAGACCTACTAAAAAATCTAAACGACAAAGATAGGCAGAACTTAGAAGAGGAAGTAGGAGAAATAAACAGAATGGGACCATATCAAGAAGGAAAAACGAGACCAATTAAAATACTACTAAAATCACAAGCAGCAACAGAAGAAATATTATATAGAATTACATTACATAAGGAAAGAAAATCCAGATATTGTATGCCTGGCTGAAACAAAACTAAATAAGGCAATCAAAATAGACTTGGATAATAGGTATAATGTATGGAGAAGAGACAGAGTGGGTAAAGGAGGAGGAGGAGTCATGATAATGTTAAGGAAGGAGATAGTGATAAACCAAGTGGAATGTGGGGAAGGAAAAGCAGAAGTACTGTATGTTAAGATGCATATTAATAAAAAAGAGTTAACAATCATTGTAACATATGTGCCACCAAAAACAAATTCATGGACCAATCAAGAATATAAAGACATGATAGATGGCACAATAAGGAGTCTAACGAGAATCATTAAAGAAAGGAGAAAAGTGATATTAGTAGGAGATTTCAACTGTAAAGAAGTGGACTGGGAAAATTATGAAAGTGGTATGGGGGAAGAAGCCTGGGGAGAAAGATTCCTGAACCTAATGATAGACAATATGATGGACCAGAGAGTAAAGGAATGCACAAGATTCAGAGGAAACGACGAGCCGGTGAGATTGGACCTAGTTTTTACAGGGGTTATACAAATGAATGATGATATAAGATATAAGTGCCCATTGGGAAAGAGTGACCATGTAATATTAGAAATGGATATAGAAGAGGGAAAGGAAGATAGAGACGATTCATACAAAGGAGACCAATTAAATTACAGAAAGGCTGATATTGAGAATCTCAAGAACTATTTTAAAAACGTAAACTGGGAGGAGATGGAAAACTCGGAGACAATGAAAGACAAATATAACTTATTTTTGGAAATATACAAAACAGGAGTCAGGGAATATGTCCCAAAATATAGACCTAAAGAAGAAGGAAAGAAAGATTGGTTTAATGCAAGGTGTGCCAAGGCAAAGGAGAAAAGAGATGGAGCATGGAAAAGGTGGAGAAATAGAAATCCAGGAAGGAAGAGGAAAAGAACTTTGAAAAGGACATTGTCAAAAAATGTAAGGAGCAACCAGATTCATAAATGGAAAAATTAGGCAAAAAGAATCAATAGAAAGGTTAAAAGGAGAGAACGGGATGGTGGAAGACCCAAAAAGTATGGCAGAACTATTAAATAATAAATTCCAGGAGGTCTTTACTAAGGAATCCAAATTTGAAAGGCCACAGGGTAATAGAGAGACAATCTATATGAAAGAGATTAAAGTAACCAAGCTTGAAATAAAAGAGTTAATGAAGGAACTGGATGAAGAGAAGGCAATGGGACCGGATGAAGTCTCAGGCAAAATACTGAAAGAATGTAGGGAAGAACTAGCAAGTCCTATATACAACATCATAAAATGCTCAATAGAAAATGGAACAGTACCAGTAGAATGGAAAAGAGCTGAGGTGGTTCCCATACATAAGAGCGGAAGGAAGGAAGAACCTTTAAATTACAGACCGGTATCACTAACTAGTGTAATATGCAAGATGTGTGAAAGAATAATAAAGAAACAATGGATCGAGTTCCTTGAAGACAACAAATTAATATCAAATAGCCAATTTGGTTTTAGAAAAAGACGGTCGTGTGTAACTAATTTATTGAGTTTCTATTCTAGAATAGTTGATAGAGTACAAGAGAGAGAGAGAGATGGGTTGACTGTATTTATTTGGACTTAAAAAAGGCATTTGACAAAGTGCCACATGCAAGATTACTATGGAAGTTAGAGAAGAAGGGTGGCTTAAGAGGAAGTACATTGAGATGGATAGAAAATTATTTGAGGGGGAGAGAAATAAGGACAGTAGTTAAAGATATGAAGTCCAAGTGGAGAGCAGTAGAAAGCGGAGTGCCACACGGGTCAGTATTGGTGCCTTTTCCTCATTTATATTAATGACATGCCAGAAGGAGTGAACAGCTACATAAATCTGTTTGCAGATGATACGAAACTGTGCAGAGTTATAAAGCAAAAGGAGGATTGTGAAATACTGCAAGAAGACCTAAATAAGATCTGGGAATGGAGTAAGAAGCGGGAAATGGAATTCAATGTGAACAAAAGCCATGTCATGGAAATGGGAAAGAGTGAAAGACGACCCGTGGGAATCTATAAGATGAGAGATGGAGCAGAACTGAAGAAAGTAAAAAAGGAAAAGGACTTAGGAGTGACGATGGAAGAAAACAATCAAACGGTAAGCCATATTGATAGAATTTTTAGAGAAACATATAATTTGCTAAGGAATATTGGAGTAGCATTTCACTACATGGACAAAGAAATGATGAAGAAATTGATAAGTACTATAATAAGACCCAGATTGGAATATGCAGGAGTAGTGTGGACCCCTTATAAAAAGAAACACATAAGGAAGTTGGAGAGACTACAAAAAATGGCTACAAGAATGGTTCCAGAATTTGAAGGGATGACATATGAAGAGAGACTAAAGGCTATGGATCTACCAACCCTGGAACAAAGAAGGGAGAGAGATCTGATACAAGTTTATAAATTGATCAATGGAATGGACCAAGTGGATAATGAGAAACTGATCCTGAGAGAAGAATATGACATTTGAAGCACAAGATCACATAGTAAAAAGCTTAGAAAAGGAAGATGTCTGAGAGATGTTAAAAAATATAGTTTCCTGCACAGATGTATTGAGACGTGGAACAGTTTAAATGAAGAAGTAGTGTCTGCAACGAGTGTGCACACTTTTAAAGTAAGATTGGATAAGTGTAGATATGGAGCCTGGGCCACACAAGCATAAACCCAGGCCCTGTAAAACTACAACTAGGTAAATACAACTAGGTAAATACATCCTTTGTATTCACCAAGAGTGAACATAACAGTTAAACTTAGAGAATTTAATGTTTTCCTAATATTAGTTTACAGGCCACCTTCTAATTCAGTGGAGACAAATCTTAACCTAATGAATTTTTTGCTGGATTTCTGTATTGGCAGGGAAGTCATTCTCTTGGGAGACTAACCTCCCATCTGTTGACCGGGGTATCTTCCCTGTAGCTGGAGGGAATGTGACCCTAAATGGACTGTTAACTGCTTTAATTTTCTGGGATTATTTTTTTTATTTATTTCTTTTTTTTAATGCAAGAGGGGAAGCTGGTTAGGGTAACAAAAGATTAAATAAAACTCACTTAGAATGCCAGTTCCCTTAAACATTAAAATGGAATTAGCCAAGTATTTGGGACAAATGTCTTAAAACTTCTCTCTTAAAAGAAGTAATGCCATAGGAAGATGGAAATACAGAAGCAGCCAGGGAGTTCAGAGTTTACCAGAGAAAAGTATGTACTAGCATCTAATCTCTTAAAAGCAACTTTAAATAGATCTAGAAAATTTATGGTAACTGTTTACAAAACTCATATAAGATCTCTTCTGGAATATTGCTCTTGCATTTTTTATAATGGATACATAGGAAATTTGAAACTCCTGGAATCACCCTAAAGATGCTGGACGAAGAATATAAGTGGCCTGGAAAATGATTATCAATCTCGTTTGTACTCTCTTGATTTGTATTCTGCAAAAGGCTGCTATATTAGAAATGACATGATTAAAATCTGGAAAATTTTTGACGGCCGTTCAGGGACATCCCCGACTAAACTGTTTGAACACAGCAGGATCCATTCCGTCAGAGAACATAATTACAAATTACGTTCTTCACTGCAACACTGAAGTCAGACATTGACTTTTTCTTTGTAATAACAGTAAAACTGTGGAACTTACCTGATAGAGCTGTGAATGCTCCAACCATTGCCACTTTCAATTTAGCCCTCCATCACCATTTCTAGGGAATCTGTTGTACGAGTTTTGTAATTAATGAACTAGTAGCTACTACACAATTACACTATCCAGTTCTCTACACTGTGATTAATCTTCATCATAACCTACAACATGAAATGGCATGACTGCAGACCTAGCCCCTTCTATAAAACCTTCTTTTCTCAATGTCATATCTCACTGCTGGGGGCCAACCTGGTAAGTCAAGCAGCTTGTCAACTACTACTGCTGATATTACTACCATTAAGCCTACTAATGATATTGATTTTGTTATCCCTCTTTTTTCTCGTTGAGTGAAGAGCTAGGGTGCAATGGGTAGGCAAAGAATCTAAACTTTCATTGGGGTTTGACGAGTTAGAAAGTTTGAGTAGTTTGAGTAGCCCTCCTGCCTTATTCACTACACCTTGTTTGGTTAGGTTAGATGGCAAGATCAGGATCAGGATCAGGATGTGCACCGTAGCAAGGAAGAGAGGACAACAAACAGGCAAGGTCATGTATGAAATTTGGTTGTTTGAATGTAAGAGGATGGGGCATTGGTAAATTTCAGGATGTATGCAAGGAGTTGAATGAATGGAGCCTAGATGTGGTAGGTATTACTGAGACTCACCTGCAGGATGCGGTGCAGATGGAAGGTAATGAGTTTGTGATGTTAGGGAAAGGACGCAAGAAACAGGAGAAGCTAGGAGGAGGCGTAGCCTTGCTCCACAGAAAGGTGAGGAATCTGAGAGTGGAAGAGCTGGACATAGGAGACAGTGCTGAGAGTGAGGACGTGTTAGCTGTTCGAGTGGAGGGTAGAAATGAGAGTGGCAGAGTTGAGAGGATAGTCATAGTGGTAGTGTATATGACAGTGGAAGGCGATAGAGCAGTTAGGGAGAATAGTAGAAAATATAGTGTTTTGAAAAAGATTGCAAGAGATTATGCTGGAGAGAGAGTGATTGTTATGGGAGACATGAATGCTCACGTAGGCATGTTAGGTGAGCAAATGAATAGGAATGGTGAGATGCTGGATGAGTTTGTGAATGAGATGAACTTGGAGAATCTGAATGAGACCCTGGCTGAAGGACAAGTGACTTGGTGTGCAAGGAACCAGGAGTCTGTGATTGACTACATGCTAGTGAATGGGAGAATGTGTGAATATGTTGACCGTATGTGGATAGATGAAGATGGGATGATTGACATAGTCTCAGACCATAACATGCTGATGCTAGAATGTAAGTTGAATGGAAGAGACGGAACAAATGCCAAGGTCAAGAGGAAAAAGTGGAGGTTGAGGGATGCAGGATGGGAGAATTTCCAGGTGGACTTGAGCGAGAGAAGATGGGAGGATGAGAGCCTGAATGGTGTGGATGAACTGAATGACAGATTTGTAGAGAATGTGAAGAACGCAGCAGCAAGTCAGATAGGGTATGTAAGAACAAGTGCTAGAAAGCATAGAAGTAGGCCATGGTGGAATGATGAGATTAGAGATCCTAGGAAGGAAAAGAAGAGACTGAATAGGGTGTGCAGACAGCTAAGAAAGAGGAGACATGAGAGTGAGGAGGCTGAAAGTGAGTACCTGAATGCATGGACAGCGTATGTGAGTCAGCAACGAGCGACAAAGCGAAAGATAATGAATGCTAAAGTTACATGTGAGAAAAGTGTGATTCAGTCCCTTAGAGAGAAAGGTGTAGAAGGTGGTTGTGAATGGTACAGATTCCTGAGGGGTGAGGGGATGCCTGACAGTGAGAATGTGGAGAGCCTGAAGGTGAATGGGGCAGTGGTGACTGATAAGGAAGAAATGTGTAGGGCAATAAAAGAGTTTTGGGAAGAGATTGGAGGTGTAGGTGAGGTCTTTGATGTGGGTGAAGGACATGTGTCACTGGAGAGAGGATGCAGACGAGTTGAATGAAAGGATCAGCAGGGAGGAGGTGGAGAAATGTGTGAAGAAGCAGAAGAATGGGAAGGCAGCAGGGCCAGATGAGATACCGTATGAATTGTACAAAAATGGAGGACAGGTTGTGATTGATAGGATGACTGAGTTGTTTAACCAGGTGTGGGAGGAGGAGAGAGTGCCGAGAATGTGGAATGAATGCAGGGTGACTTTGCTGCATAAGGGAGGGTACAAGAGTAAGAATGAGTTGAAAAACTACAGGCCAATTGCATTAGTTAAACACAGTAGGAAAAGTGTTCAGTGCAGTTCTGAATGAGAGATTGTGTAAATGGATTGAGAGAGATGGAGTGTTAGGTGAAGAGCAGAATGGGTTCCGTGTGGACAGGAGAGCTGAAGATAATATGTTTGTGGTGAATGGATTGATTGAGAGAAAGAAGAAAGATGGTAGCAAATTATACTTAGGTTTTCTAGACAGAGAAAAGCAATGGGTTCCGTGTGATAGGGTGAACAGAGAAATGCTAGGTAGAGATGGTAGAAATTATATTGGTTTTCTAGACAGAAGTAGGGTGAACAGAGAAGTTAACATAGTGCAAAGAAGTATGTATGTGGATACAAGAGCTAAGTATAAACTAGGAGATGTAGAGACAGACTGGGTGAAGAGTGAAAGAGGAGTTAGGCAGGGTTGCATATTATCACCAACCCTCTTTAGCTTATATACAGAGGAACTGGCTGCTAGATTGAGAAGAATGAATGCAGGTGTAAATGTGGGTAATGATAAGATATGTGTGCTCTTGTATGCAGATGATGATGATGTTATGAGTGAGTCGGCAGAAGAGCTTCAGAGTTTGTTTGATGTTGTAGATGGGTATGGAAGAAACTTTGGAGTGAGGTTTAGCAGTGAAAAGAGCAAGGTAATGGTTGTGAATGGGTCAGAGGATGTGAGGAACTCACTGACTAGGTGAGAACGAGATGCAACAGACAGATGAATACAAGTACCTGGGGATGTGGATGAGTCCGGTTGGCTGCGTGAAGACAAAGAATGAGAAGATAAGCGTGGTGAGTCAGTGGGTAGGTCGGCTAGGAAGTGCAGCAAGGATGAGAGCGAGTAAATATGACGTGTGCTGTGAGAAGTTTGGAAGAGCGTGGCTGTTCCGAGCATCATGTATGGTATGGATGTGATTGCATGGAATGAGTGAACTAGAAAAGTTAGAAATAGGGCAGAATAGAGTTGCAAGAACGGCACTTAATGCACCTAGATATGCAGCAGTAGAGGCTCTTAGGGGAGACATGGGTTGGAGCACTTTTAGAGAAAGGTATGTAAAAGCGACCCTACGGTATAAGGCTAGGTTAGAGCGAATGAATGATACTAGAATAGTGAGAAAAGTGTTTCTATGGAATGTCAGGAGTAGCAAGTGGGGGGAAAAGTCTGTCAGGATGGTGGTGAAGAGTGGTCTAATAGCTAGTTGGGCTTTTCAGCAGGTAGAAAGAAGGCACTCAGAGAATGACTGGAGTATGATTGTTAGAAATGGAGAGGGTAGAGAATGGGGTGTAAGGAAGTGGAGAAGTGAGATAGACAGAGTAGTGAAAGGTGTGGGACTGAATGACTGGAGGAATAGGATTGAGCAAAAGAGTACCTTGGAATGGTATAGAGAGAAAGAGGCCCCGATGTATGAAAAGTGGTATGATGGAAGCCTGGATGGGGATCTTCTCTTCCGAACTAGGGCACAATGCATGGATGTGAATGCAAGGAATTATAGATGGTCTGAGTCCCACAGCAAAGTGTGCCAGATGTGTGACATGGGAGAGGATGAGACGGTGGAGCATGTGGTGCTGGAGTGTGTGAAGTATGCCAGAGACAGGTATGAGATGATGCAAGTGGTGCTGAGGGAGCTGGGGCATGACAGAGTGGAGATGACAGGAAGGGAATGGATGGTGGTGCTGCTGGGACTCTGTGGGGACACGAATGAAAGGACGATTGAGCTGTGGGGAGACGAATGAAAGGATGATTGAGGCTGTAAAAGAGTTCCTGGAGAGAATGTGGCGTGCTAGATGCAGGAACTAGTGGTGTGAAAGATGGTGGTTGTCCTCTTTGTTGTTTATGTTTTTTTCTTATTTTCCGTACAGGCGCTGCCGATACAAAGGCCTGACAGATGACATGCGAATGGAGGAATGTGAGTATGTCATGATAGGGAAGAGCCGTAGGACACAGGAGACACTGGGAGGAGGACTGAAAGTAGAGGAAATAGATGTGGGGAGGTGTGAAAGTAGTGAAGATGTGATGGCGGTGAGAGTAGAATGCAAGAATAAAGTTGGCAGAACAGAGAAGATGGTGGTGGTGGTAGTTTATATGACTGTTATGGGAGAAAAAGCTGACAGGGAGAATAGGAGGAAGTTTGATGTACTTAGAAGAGTGGTGAGAGAGCATAGGGAGGAAAGAGTGCTTGTTATGGGTGACATGAATGCACATATAGGTTTATTGGGTGGACGAATGAACAGGAACGGTGAAATGCTTGAAGAGTTTGTGGATCAAATGGAGTTTGAGAATCTGAATGTTACCTTTGCTGAGGGGTGAGTGACTTGGAATGCAAGGGAGCATGAATCGGCGATTGACTACATGCTGGTGAATGGAAGAATGTGTGAGATTGTGGATGGTATGGTGGATATTGTGTCTGACCACAATATGCTGGTCATGGAGTGCCAGATGCAGAGTGAGAATGAAGTGAAAGTGGCAGGTAAGGAAAGGAGGTGGAGACTGAGAGGTGTAGGATGGGAGAACTTTCAGGTAGATCTGAGTGAGAGAAGGTGGGATGATGATGTAAGGGTACATGATGTGGAGCACCTGAATGAGAGACTGGTTGAGAATGTGCGAAGTGCTGCTGAGAATCAGATAGAGTAGGTAGGAGAAAGAGAGTATGCAAACCATGGTGGAACAGTGAAATCAGAGAGGCCAGGAAGGAGCAAAAGAGAATGAGTAGACAGTGTAGATGGTTGAGAAAAAAGAGACATGAAAGCGATGAGGCAGAGAATGAGTACCTGAATGCATGGGAAGAATATGTGAAACAACAGAGACTCACAAGGCGAATGATAATGAAAGCTAAAGTGATGTGTGAAAGGAGTATGATTGAATCTTTAAGAGAGAAAGGCATGGAAGGTGGCCGTGAATGGTACACAAGTTCATGAGATGTGAGAATATGTCAGAGAATGTTGGTGTGAAGAGTTTGAAAGTGAATGGGGAAGTTATAACAGAGAAGAATGAGATCAGGGAGGCAATTAGACAGTTCTGGAAAGAGGTGGGTGGTGTAGGTGAAGTGTTTGGTGTGAGAAAAGGATGTGTGACTCTGGAGATGAAGAATGCAGATGAACTGAATGAGATAATCAGCAAGAAGGAGGTAGAGAGATGTGTGAAAAGGCAGAAGAATGGGAAGGCAGCAGGTTTAGATGGGATACCATATGAGATGTATAAAAATGGTGGGGAGGTTGTTATTGACAGGATGACTGAGGTGTTTAACCAGGTGTGGGAGGAAGAGAGGGTGCCAAGAATGTGGAATGAATGCAGGGTAACTGTTGCATAAAGGAGGACACAAGAGTAAGAATGAACTGAAGAACTATAGGCCGATTGCATTATTAAACACAGTAGGTAAAGTATTTAGTGGAGTGCTGAATGAGAGATTGTGTAAATGGATTGAGCAAGCTGGAGTGTTAGGTGAGGAACAGAATGGTTTCCGTGTGGACAGGAGGGCTGAGGATAACTTGTTTGTGGTAAATGAAATGATTGAGAAAAAAGAAAGGAGAGGGGCAAATTGTATTTAGGTTTTTGGATATAGAAAAACTTTATGATAGGGTGGATAGAGAAATGCTAGTCAAGAGTCTTAGGAAAGATTGGGTTGAGTGAAAAAATAATCAACATAGTGCATAGCATGTATGTTGACACCAAAGCTAAATACAGACTAGGAGATATAGAGACAGACTGGGTGAAGAGTGAGAAAGGAGTTAGGCAAGGATGTATTCTGTCACCAACCCTTTTCAGTTTGTATACAGAGGAGTTAGCAGCCAGATTGAGAAGAATGAATGCAGGAGTAAGAGTGGGAAATGAGAAGATAGGTGTGCTCCTTTATGCAGATGATGTGGTGGTCATGAGTGAGTCAGCAGTTGAGTTGTAGAGAATGCTAGATGTTGTGGATGGATATGGGAGAGACTTTGGAGCTAGGTTTAGTAATGAGAAAAGTAAGGTGATGATAGTGAATAGGTCTGAGGATAAAAGCAATGCAGTATGGAAAATTGGAGAGAATGAGATGAATCAGGCACGAGAATATAAGTACTTGGGGATGTGGGTGAGTCCAAGTGGGTGGGAAAAGACAAAGAATGAAAAGTTAGGTTTAGTGAATCAGTGGGTAGGACGATTGGGGAGTGCAGCAAGAATGAGAGCAAGCAAATATGATGTGCTTAGAGAGATGTGGAAGAGTGTGGCGGTGCTCAGCATAATGTATGGTATGGATGTGATTGCATGGAATGAAAGTGAAATTGACAAGCTAGAAGTGGGACAAAATAGAGTAGGTAGAATGGCACTGAATGCTCCAAGGTACACAGCAGTAGAAGCTTTGAGAGGGGATATGGGATGGAGCACATTTAGGGAAAGACTAGTTAAAGCCACACTTAGATACAAGGTCAGGCTGGAAAGAATGGATGAGGAAAGAATAGTGAGGAAGGTGTACCTGTGGAATGAAAGTGGGAGTCAGTGGAGGAAGAGGTGGATGAGAATGACAGAGAGGAGTGGTTTACAAGTGGTATGGGGGATGAGAATGGCTAGGAGGAATCAAAGTGAATGTGAATGGATCGTGACAAGAGGAGGCAGGGTAGGAACTGAATGGGATGCAAGGAAATGGAAGAGTGAGATAGACAGAGAGGTGAAGTGGGTGGGACTGAATATATGGAAGAATAGGATGGAACGAAAGAGTACCCTGGAATGGTACAAGGAAAAGGAAGCCCCGATGTATGAAAGGTGGTATGATGGCAGCCTGGGTGGTGACCTTCTCTTCCGAGCTAGGGCACAGTGTATGGATGTGAATGCAAGGAACTACAGGTGGTCTGAGTCCCGCAGCAAGGTGTGCCAGATGTGTGACATGGGGGAGGACGAGACGGTGGAGCATGTCATCCTGGAGTGTGAGAAGTATGAGAGACAGGCATGAGATGATGCAAGTGATCTTGAGTGAATTAGGGCAAAATAGGAATGAAAGAGTGGAGAAGACAGGAAGGGAATGGATGGTGTTGCTGCTGGGACTGTGTAGAGAGACGAGTGAAAGGATGATGGAGGCTGTGAAGGAGTATCTGGAAAGAATGTGGCGAGCGAGGTGTAGGGATCATTAACGAAGAGAAATGCTACTTTTTTTTCTTTCTTTTTTCTGTTTTGTCTTTTTTGTCCTACAGGAGCAGCCGATCCAAAGGCCTGGCTCTGGAGCGATCCCGAGCCACCTGTAGCATCAAGATCAAGATCAAGATCAGGCCGTCATCACAAGAGCTACAACAATACGCACCTCTTCCTACTATTGACTAACTAACACTTCATCTTATTCAGAAACTTTACAAAAGCTGAACCTTAATTCTATCTGACGTGTACTAAGTATTAACCGTGAGAGAAGAGAGGCTGAGGTTAACTCACCTGGGAACCTATCTCCATGTCTCACTGCCGCCCAAAACGCGCACACACAGAGCAACATTTACTATACTAATGAGTTCACTCCACATAAGAACATAACACAGTAACACAAGTAAATATTAAACACTCACTGGCAGTAACATTGTTTCCGTGAGACGCCTTGGTGAGTGAGTCTTCCTGCTTCTGCGCTTCTCCTGTGGGCAGGTTGCCACTCACAAAAAAATATAAAAAGCCAAGATTGCCCTGTAAAAAGGCAAGATTGTCTAGATCGTAAATTAATCGTAATTAATGCAAGTTTGACCTGACACAAGAAAGTACTTAAAAGCACATCCAACGGTCAAAGGGGCTAAACACGAACTGAATGGGATGATTGTGATCTGAATCATGACTCATGAGGTGCGGCGGTTGGCGGATGGTAATTGTGATGGTGCCAGATAGGGCTACTTAATTATATTATGCAAGCAATGGTTACCTCATCCCCTAGGCCAAGAATCTCTCTCTCTCTCTCTGGTGCAGACAGTTTTTTCAGGAATGATGGGCCAAGATACAAGGGCAAGAACAGGAAAGTAAGGAAATTTTCAGTGTTGAAGTTGAGAATGTCCCAAAAAGCCAAGATTTTCACATTTTATAAGAAAAAAAGCCAAGCCGACAAGGTCTGTAAAAAAGCCAAGATCTTGTCCAAAAAGCCTAGGAGTGGCAACCCTACATGATGATGATGGCAACTTAGCTACATGATGATGATGAGATCTACTGAAATTCCGACGAATCTCATGAAATACCAATTATTGATGATGAACTTCCCGGTTACTGACAGTGGCTGTGCTAGGCCTCTGGTACTTCCTCTTCCACTCCCAGTTGGAATCAAGTAGTAAATGCATTTCGCCTCCCTCCCCTTTTGTGGATCAGGGATAATGAGCCAATGTACCCACACCTCTCTACCTTCATGCTTAATTTGTTGTGCTTGCCTCACTCAAGTGCAACAGTGGAGTGAGTACTTTCAAGCATAAATCTCATGAAAACAAAACTGAGAAACAGACTGTCAACTAAAACTATTAGTGGGATGCTTCACACAAAAGAATTATATCAAATTATAATTGTCATGATTTTGAAATAAAAAAAAGAAATGGTTAAAAGAATGATTAGTGAAATGTACAAGAATAAATGTGAGCAGGAAACAGCAGCTGAAACCACTGCTGATGATGATGAAGTAGAAGACTGATGTATGTTAGGCTAAACTAAGGTAGTTCGTTTGGTTTTGTGAAAGAAGTAATTTTTTTCTACCAGCATATTATAATAAAGTATTGCAGTACGGTACTTACAGAAAGTTTCTTAATTCAATTTCACCACTTCAAATATATTTATAGAAAAATTTTTAATTTGATTATATGTACATATATTATCGAGTGTGTCTACTGATTTTTTACCTATATCTACTGAATTTTTCCGTACATTTCTACTGAAATTTCACCTGCGCCATCTGGCAACACTGGCTAGCCTACTGCCTGCTGCTACTGGTGTTGGTGGTGGTGGTGTTAGGGCCACGGAAATCTATGGATTTTTTAGCCGAACTGCTGGTGAGGCCTTCCAACTACAGGTTATGGGACTGGTAGACAGTGGTAGTCGTCTTGTCTTGACTAGTAGAGGAAGGCACAGCTGAAGGGTGCCAGCAGCAGGGCAGAGGTGTTCATTGTTTACACCACCACTACCAGCAGCACCAGGCACTCAGTCTGGTGCAGGTGTAGTAAGCGGCCAACGCCAAGAGCTTGAAGAATGAGGCAAGACAAGCCGAGCGGGTGTAGCAGTTCAATGTTCAACCAATAGAAGTTTTCGCTCTCAATTCTTATATAATTTAATCTAAACATTTTTATTTAGCTTTTATTATTTTAGTTTTTCTGTCCTTATGTCACCAAAAACAAGGAAATGGTTTTAATTAATAATTGTCGATATTCTCACCGCACAATTTTCTAAATCAACAAAATTTAATATACTTTCGATTTCCAAATTTACGTTATCCTAACTTTCCCAGCCAACTTTTTTTCCATATAATTTTGTGTATAAAAATCTAACTAGTTTATCTACAATGTTGCAGAAAGCACGTGGTTGTGTTTACACGTACCTGAACCGCTGAGCGGCGTGACGGCGTCTGTGTTGTGGATACTGGGTAGGATAATTGTCGAGCAGGAGCTTTGGCGGGAAGATGATACATACTTAGAAGTTTAGAACAGATATTTACAGTGAGATTGTTGCGTGATTATGTAGTGATCACTACACCAAACTAATGACTATAGCAGAGACATCATCATCAGCAGCAGCTTTTTCTCCTCCTCCTCCTCCTCCTCCTTATCATCATCAGCAACAGCAGCATTATCATCATAATCATCATCATCAGCAACAGCTGCAGCAGTATCATCATCATCGTCACCATGATAGTGATGATGATGATGATCATCATCATCATCATCATCATGTCATTATCATCAGCCACCTAAACACCGGCTTCAGTAATATCATCTCGAGCTCTCTCTCTCTCTTTATTTATTTAAGCATAAGTTCCTGGGAGCATCACTTCAGCAGGTGCGGGCTGATATCGTCAGGGCTGGTGGCTTTCTGTGTTGAGCCCTCATAATAATCATTTCACCTGCTGATGCATCACCTCCACCACAGTGACAGTCTTCTTGTATTGCTGGGCCAGCTGAGGCAGTGGTTGCTGTGGATTCCCTACCTTCATTTTTCCAGCAAACAAGTCGCGTCCTACCCGCTGAGTCAGAAGAATGCTTTTTCACGCTCTGCTTGTTTACATGAGTGGCATGCATGCAGCCTCCAAAACTAGTGCCCCAGCCAGGCATCACCCAGGAACTGCCTGCCACCAACCCCACCCAGCAGCTAATCTGCCAAAGCAGACAACCTGTCTGCAACAGTCTCTGGTCTTAGTAATGAGTTTGCCACCTTCAAGAACCAGCAGCACACAGTATGCAGTGGGATCTCCACTGTGGCCCCAACCCCATCTCCAGCGAGCGGTGCTCAGCGGGACCAAGGAGAGAGTGCACATGACGTGTGTCAGCATAGCCTGTGCGACCCAACCAAAGAAAAGGGTCAATGATGCAGGGCAGTGTGCAACTGCCACTGCACCCTCACCGAGGATGGATACCCCCACCAAGCCAGTGAAGGGAGCTACGCGACAACCCCGGAGCCCCTCAGGGATGGCCCCAGCTTCCCCTGCCTCAGAGAGCAAGTCACCTGAGGCAGACTTGTGATGAGAATGCTGCAGGTCAGCCGTAAGAAGAAGCACTGCTCCAGCCCAAATCCAGCCCAGACTGCCAGCCCCAAGCCAGACCAGGGACATCTAATGGCAGCCATATAGATGCTGACGGAGCAGATGTCTCACCTGACATAGGAAGTGGATGGCCTGAAGACACAGATGCAACACCATCGTGATGAATGGTAAGACTTTCCGCACCCTAACATGGCATGTCAATGGTCTACATGCCCGCTTCACTGATCTACACTCTCCATAAGCCTGACATTATTGCCTTACAAGAAGTAGGGCCATGGGTGCCTGAGCTGCGGGGTTATGCCTCCCACACCCTCAGTTGTGGTGACAGCAGTAGTCGGGGGATGACCACTTACATTAAACATGGGATTCCAGTTAACTTCATGGAAATGAGGATCACTTAAGGTATTGAATCTATTACTGTTTGTTTGCATACTTTGGGTGAAATTATTTACTTTGGAAGCATGTACATTTATGCTGGTGTCTTAAATATTGCAAACTTTCCTGAATATGTTCTTGAGGAGCAGTGTTATCATGGGTGACATTAATGTCGGGCATAAGGAATTAGGAAGCCACCTCACCACTAATGCCAATGGTGTGTGCTGGAAGGCTTTTCTTGACACCACAGATACAGCTGTGCTTACTGGGGAACATACTTTGCCTCGGCAGCAACACGGCAATGGTAGCCAAACCATGGCTGATGCGTCTGTCTGGTGGTGTATTCCCTGTGTGGGACGTGGTATCTCTGGAGGGCGAGGAGGTGAGTGCAAGTGCTTCTCTCTCTGCCCCTCCCTGTAGCAGAGTGGCCCACGGGGTGTGGATCAGGTCATGGCGCAGGGAAGCCCAGTCTGCTTTGTTCCACAGCCAGATGGTGCAGGTGGTGGCCTCGTCCCAAGCCATGCCCACTTCCAGCTGTGTCAGTACAGTGTGGTGGTCAGAGCTGCCTACAAGTCCCAGCTGATGACACTGAAGCCTGTCCTCCTGGTAGTCTGAGATGACTGGGTCCAGCATCCCACCTCATTCATGTATGGGGAAAGTGACATGATCTGTCAGACCCTGCACCTCCAGGAGGTTCTCGTAAGTGTCTCTTTCCAGGTGGTGATTGAGATCCCCCACAATCAGCACATGGCTGCAGCTGTGGGCCATCATCAGGTTGTCTAAGGCCTCAGTCAGGTACAGGAGTGAGTCAGGCCCTAGTCGGGGGCAGGGGGCAATACAGGGCACACAACAGGAGGGCTGAGCGGTCTGCCAGCATTACTCGGAAGTACATCACCTCCATCAGTGGAGGTGTGTCTATGTCGAGTTGCTGAACCTGCATTCCTTCCTTGAAGCAGACAGCCACTCCACCTCCTGCTCGCTCCTGACGGTCCCTGCTCACCTAGTGGATGAAGCCCTGCATCCGGCCATACGTGGGCTCCACCTCACTGTTTAGCCATGCCTCGGTCACCACAACAATGTCTGCATTGTGTCGTTGCACACAGTTGTGGTACAAGTCTGCAAGGTTAGTCCGGAGACCACAGACGTTGCTCTCTATCTCTCTCTCTCACCCACAGTTATGTTGATATAAACCACCGCAACCCCAGTACTTATTCACTCATTCCCTCCCATTTTTCTCCCTACAGAGTGAGGGTTGCACCAGAGGATCCACTGAGTGTTGACAACCACTTGTGTCCTCAGGAAGTGCAGACTGTCACCTTTGTTCTTTGTCACCAGTGCTGGCTGCCTATGCTTGCCACTCTTACCCAGCTGCAAAATTGTAAGATTTGTACATTAAATGTCCTACCAATATTTTTTTTATTCTTTGCCCTAAAATTCCTAAATATTTGTGTCCTGGAAAAAGAAGATGAGGTAAAATTGAGGGTGTGTGGTAGTTTCAATGGAGTGTTTTGCTTTATCCTAAATACCTGTGATCTGGAAAAGGACAAAAGAGAAAATTTAAGTCTTCTGGGCTTTCAGTGAAGATGTTTACTATTCAATTTAAGACTTCCAAAAACTTTTGTCTGAAAAACAAAATGAAGAGGTTGTTCTTTCACTAAGCCAATTTCACACACACACACACACACACGTCGCCGTCATTGAGAAAGGATGGCTCGTCTCCGTTGCGTACAGGAAGAAAGAAAATACCTATGGTATTACAGGGCCCGGGTAACTCTAAGTTTTGTGTCCGTAAATGTCCTACTGTCTCTTAGTGTTGAAAGTGAGTGATATGGAGAGTGATCCCTGAGAGGGGAGTGTGGACAGTGATCGTTCTGGCCGTAATCAGCTGACAACAACAAAAATGGCGTCCAGGCAAACTAGAGACTTCGAAGGTTTTATTACTACGCCAAAAGGACTGCAGAAACTTGACAAGAATCCAGGCGCTGGAGAGTAAGTTCCTAAGCATTTTGTCAATAGAAGAAAAACTGGATAGAGTTCTAGCCGAGAATGATTCATTCAAAAAGAGATCTACTTGTTAACGCTAGCGAATAAAGAGCTGTTGAAGGAAAAAGTAGAGATGGAGAAAGAAAACCAACAACTAAGGAAACAATGCAAAGAAATGAAGGCTAAACTCATGGAAATGGAGATAAAAATATCCGAAGGGGACTTGAAGAAAGAGGAATGTCTTAATCTAATTGACACCAGGATGAAAGAAGTGAATCATGAACATCTGGAGGTACAAAGGTCGTTTAGGGAGATAGTAAAAAAGCAGGAAGAGGAAAATAAAGGGATTACGCAGAGGGAAATGGTAAAGGCACTAAAGGAAAATGAGTATGTGGTGAGAGATATCGCTGAAAAGAAAAAATGTGTGATCATAATAGGATTGCGGGAGGAAACTAACAGGAACTGGCAGGACAGGAGGGATAAGGAAAATGACAAGATTAAGTCTTTACTGAACAAGATCTCTGTGGAAGAAGAGGACCTATATGCTGAGGTAGAAGAAAGTGTGAGATTGGGAGCTTTTGAGGAAGGCAAGAATAGACCATTAAAATTGAAATTAAAGTCTCAGGTGGCAGCGGAGGCCTTGTTGAGGAGGGCTTGGAAACTTAAGGACTCTGAGGAAACCAAAACAATTTACATAAGAAGAAATATGTCACAAGATGAGAGAATGAAGATGAAGGAGCTAGTATCTGAAGTGAAGGAGAGGAATGACGAAAGAACAGAGGAGGAAAAGATCAAGTTTTTGGAGGATGAGAAATGGGAGGCTAAAGAAGTGGTGGATAAAACAGACGGAATAGGCATTACATGGAAGAATGAGACTAGGAATGGAATAAAAGTGACTTACACGAACATAGATGGATTTCTGTCTAAGAGGCTAGAATGTATGGATTACCTAAGAAATAACGAACCGGACATAATGTGTGTAGTGGAAACAAAGCTAAGGCCGAAATAAAGCTAGACTGGTTTGTTGTAAAACACTACAAAGTATGGAGAAATGATAGAAAAATAAAGGTGGTGGTGGTATAATGGTTCTTACTAAGGAAGATCTGATAGTGAAGGAGGTGAACTATAGTAAGAGAAATGAGGAAGTGATAAGTATGCTTATAACAGATGGCAAGAGGGACATTAATATTATAACAGTATACATACCACCCAGAACCAGTGCTTGGGAATATGAACAGTACCAAATGGTGATGAGAAATACTCTAGACAGAATGAAGCAAGAACTCAACAGAAAGGATAGAGTGATGATAGTTGGAGACTTTAATTGCAAAGAAATAGTGTGGGAAGACTACGAAGTAGTGAATGGTGGTGAGTGGGCAGAAGAATTGTTAAAGGTAGCAACAGATAACTTGATGGCACAGTGGGTGAGATCACCAACAAGGTGCAGGGGACAAGATGTTGCAGCAAGGTTGGATTTGGTATTTACCAGGGGAATCTCTCTAAAGGTGCGTTTACATAACGATCGAACTATGTTCGACGGACAAAATCGTTACCATATCACAGGAGAAGCAGGATGACGTCATAAGCGGTGAAACGATGGAAGCGGATCTGGCAACAAGCAGTGGTACCAGATGAGGGTGTTTACCACCGTTTGAATCTGCTCACAGGGCATAGAGGACAATGTTCGAAGGTGATGTCCGTTGGTAATTCAGGCATTTAATTCAGACAGTGTGACGTTTCGATGCTGCGAACACGGACAGTGACACAGGTGCTCGCTTCTGACGTCATCAGCGAGCCTTTTCGCTTTCCACTGCTAGTGGTAGCAAGGTTGGATTTGTTCGATCGTGTGAACGCACCTTAAAAGAGGAAATTGAACATGAAAGTCCCTTGGGGAAAAGCGATCATGATGTCCTAAGCTTTGAGCTGGATACAGAATTAAGCACGAATAAGATTGTGGAACGCAGGGAGGAAAAATTAAATTATACTAGGGCAAATTATAACCATATAAGGGAGTTCTTTAATGAAATTGACTGGTCCGTGGTATACCAGAAAAGAGATATGCAATTGAAATACGATAAATTTATGGATTTGTATAACTCTGCTGTGAAAAGTTTGTGCCATATTACAGGAAGGGACTTTAAATAATAAACAGTGGTTTAATAGAAATTGTGAAGAAGCAAAAAGAACAAAGAAAAGGCATGGAAGAAACTTAAGAAAACAGTGATGTATTATCAAGGGAAGGCTACAAAACAGCAAGGAATAGATATGTTGAAGTAAGGAGAACAGCACAGAAGGAATATGAACAGAGGGTGGTGGAAAACTGTGATAGTGACCCAAAATGTTTTACAAATTCATAAATGGAAAACTAAATAAAAGGGAGGCAATAGAAAAGGTAAAAACGGGAAGAAGTATATGAAGATGCTGGAGAGATAGCTGAAATTTTGAACGACAACTTTTGCAAAGTGTTTACAAAGGAGGAGCATTTTATGGGAGGAAGGCCTACGGAAATAAAGCAAATGCAGGACATCATGGTTACTAAGGAAGATGTAAGGAAAATTATAAGCAATCTGGATATTAATAAATCAATGGGGCCTGATGGCATATCTGGGAGGTTGCTAAAAGAATGTAAGGATCAATTGTTGAACCCCATATTTGATATTGTGGATACCTCCATACGAACAGGATTAGTCCCGAAAGAGTGGAAAAGAGCTGACATTGTGCCTATATATAAGAATGGTAGTAGAATGGAACCGCTAAATTATAGACCAGTATCGTTGACTAGTATATTGTGCAAGGTATGTGAAGAAGTAATTAAAGCTAAGTGGAGTGAGTATCTAGAAAGTGAAAACATTCTGAGTGAAAGGCAGTTTGGTTTCAGAAAAGGAAGATCGTGTGTATCCAATTTATTATGTTTTTATTCAAGAGTGACTGACATACTACAACATAGAGAGGGATGGGTGGATGCTATCTACCTGGACTTGAGAAAGGCCTTTGATAAAGTACCACACAATAGACTGATGTGGAAACTAAAGATGACTGGAGGAGTAAATGATAAACTAGCAAAATGGATGGAAAATTACTTAATGGGAAGAGAAATGAGAACAGTGGTGAGAGGAAGGAAGTCCGAGTGGAAGAAGGTAACAAGTGGAGTTCCACAAGGGTCAGTGCTGGGTCCCATCATGTTTTTGATTTATGTTAATGATATGCCAGTAGGAATTGATAGTTATATGAACATGTTTGCAGACGGTACTAAAATTATGAGGAGAGTAAAGAATGTGGAAGATTGTAACAAGTTACCTGAAGATCTTGATAAAATATATGAGTAGAGTAAAGAGTGGCAGATGGAATTTAATATAGACAAGACCCATGTTATGAAAATGGGAAGAAGTAGATACAGACCAAACAGGGATTACAGACTGGGTGATGAGAAAATTAAAGAGACCAATGAGGAGAAAGACTTAGGAGTAACCGTGCAAAACACTTTGTCACCGGAGAAACACATTAACAAGATTTTTTTGGAAAACATACAACATGCTTCAAAATATTGGCCTTGCATTCCACTACCTAGATGAAGGAATGATGAAGAAGATATTATGTACCTTAATAAGACCCCAGCTAGAATATGCAGCATGTGTCTGGTCACCGCATATGAAGAAAAATGTGAAGAAGGTAGAAAGGGTACAAAGGCTGGCAACAAGGATGGTACCAGGACTCAGGGAGTTAGACTATGAGGAAAGACTGAGGAAGCTGGGGCTGACCACATTAGAAGAGAGAAGAACAAGAGGAGACATGATAACTATGTATAAATTGGTGAACAAGATTGACATACTGGATAGAGAGTTGATAAAGGTGACCACAAGTAATTATCTCCGAGGACATGGAAAAAGCTAATAAAGGACATCTGTCTAAATGACGTGAGAAAATACAGTTTCCCGCATCGTAGCATTGATAAGTGGAATAAACTGAGCAGTCATGTCGTTGATGCGGTGTGTGTCAATCAGATGAAAGAGAGATATGACAGGAATGGACAAGGAGACAGGACACAGAGAGCTTAGCTCGGGCCCTGTAATACACAAATAGGTAAATACAAATAGGTAAATACACACACACACACACACACACACACACACACACACACACACACACATATACTTACTAGTTCTGTAGTGGTGCTCTGCTTTTTCATGCATATTATTGCATGAAAAAAAGGATCTCACTGACTTCTCAGTGAGCACAGTGGTGTATGAATGTCCTGTGAGGGAAAAAAACAGGAACATTTATGGAAAGTGTTGTCGCCAGATAGAAAATAAGTGAAAAGGAGTGGAAGACTCCAAGATGGTGGAGAAATATGCCATTTCAGCATTATTACCTTCGTCCTGTTATAAGTGTAGCTCTGATTCTGGAGACCCAGCAAAGTTCATTAAGTGTTGTCTGTGTAACCGGTGGGCTCATATGAAATGTGTGAATTTGGCAGAGATTAAATCTGAAAATATTTGCAACGTGAGGTATCTGTGCGATGTTTACTTCATTGAGGTGTTGTCTCTGAAGAAATTCATCAATGATGTTGAGGAATTTAAGTCTGATTTGAAGAGCATTACTGCTAAAGCTGACAAGATGATGGAAATAGTTGATAATAAGATGGCAAGAATGGAAGAGATAAGTATCAAGGTCGATGAGGCAACAGAAGGCTTGGCGTGAGTTACTGGGTCGCTGAATTCTGCTGACTTGGAACATTCCACGCCTTGGCAGGACGTGAAGAGGAAGAGGAGGATGAAAAAGAACCTGCTTGTTGTAGAGGTAACTCAGGATTCTGAAGCAAATCTAAAGAATAAAGTTTCTCATGCTTTGGATGGAATGCAAATTAATGATACAAAGTTTGCTAATGATGGCAAAAAAATAGTGATGAATTTTGCCAATGAGAGGCTGAGAAATGAGGCAGCCCAGAAACTGGAGAATGTTGAAAAGTTAACAACTAAATCTGTTCAGAAAATTAAACCCAAGATAATGCTATGTAAAGTCCATAAGGAAGAGACTAAGGAAAGTATCATTGATACAATCATTGTGAGAAATGACTACCTTCAAGCAGTTCCTGATATCAAGTCAAAGATTGAGAATATTTTTTGCAAACCAGCAGCAGGGGACACAGTTCATTACATCATGAAATGGGATCTAATGATAAGACAGCTGTTACATCAGCATCAGGACAGAATTAAGCTTGAGTGGGGAGTTTACCAGGTTCGCGACAGGTATCATGCACTTATCTGTTACCATTGTCAAAAGTATGGTCATACAGAGGCAAACTGCAATGCCAAGAAAAATGGTGAGCATCCCGTTTGCTTTAAATGTGCAGGCAACCACAAGTCCAAGGATTGCACATCTACAGAGAAGAAATGCATAAACTGTGTGAGGTTTAAGAAACAGAATACTGACCACTCGGCGAATAATAGTTGTTGTGTTGTGTTGGAAAGTGAGATTGATAGGATCAGAAATATTACAGATCATGGCTACTAATGCTGTGAGCTCTATGTTCAAATGTGGTTTATTAAATGTTCAGTCAGTTGGAAACAAGACAATAGATATCAGAACTTTAATTAATGATGAGAATCTGGATATTCTTGCTTTGACTGAAACATGGCTGAGTGAATATGATACTGCAAAAATTAAAGAAATGACCCCTGACACTCATACATTTGTGCACATACCAAGGAAAGAAGGAAGAGGTGGTGGTGTTGGTCTTTTACTTTCTAGAACATGCAATAAAATTAGGGTGGATAAGTCAGAAAAATGGGAGAGCTTTGAACATATGCAAGTTGTGTGCTTGGTGGTAGAAAATCTATGTTTATAGTGGTCTATAGACCTCCAAGCCTAAGTGCCCGGTCGTTTATTGACGATTTCAGGAAATACTTGGAACTGCTGGATATGGTGAGCGTTAATATTTTTATTTGTGGAGATTTTAATATGAGAATGGATGAACAAGAAAACTATATAGTGAGGGGGTTTCAAGATATGATGAAATCCTTTAATTTTGACAATAAAGTAGAAAAAGCAACATCTGCTGGTGGACATGTAATTGACTTGGTCTTCTGTGACTCAGATCATAATCTTGTTCGAGAAGTAAATGTTGGTGAAATCTGCAGGATTTCACCAGTGCACAGGATGGTTACTTTTCAAATATCTTGTAAAAAAGAAACTACGTACACTAAGCCATTAGTGTTTCGTAGGAAAAATTATTTTGACCCTGAGCGGCTGATAGCTGAAGTGTCACAGGCCATTCAGTTAAGAAAGGCTGATGTGTGTACTCATGGAAGAGTAGCAGTTGAGAAATTTGAATCTTGTTTTGTCTGAATTATATAATGGCAACATGAAAAAAGAACACAATGAAATGTGTCCACTTCATGAAAAGGATATTAAGATAAGGGATCATGCACCTTGGTTTAAGACTGAAATTTCCATAGCTAAGAAAGAAAAAAGGAAGAAAGAAAAAGGTGGCGTAGACTACGAACAGAAGAGGCAAGAAGGGAATATATGGACATGAGAAACAGGCTAAACAAACTTGTACAGAGGAGAAAGTGTCAGTACTATAGACAGAAGTCATTAGAGTCACGGTCTAACATTAGTAGATTATATAAGATAGTGGATAATTTGACAGGTAACAGGAGAATAAATAAGTTGCCTGAGGGGGTTTAATGACACTGTGCTGGCAAATATGTTCCTTGACTTCTTTGATCAAAAGATAAAGTCGATTGTGGAGAGCTTTAGAAATGAGGAGCTTGAAATACCCGAGTATGCCAACGCCTCGGGCTAAGCTACTCTCCTTTAAGCAAGTAAGTGTGGATGAAGTAAAGGAGATTGTACATAAAGTTAATATAACCTACTGCGATAATGACCCATTACCTATTAGTGATATTATTCAGAGTGAGAAGTTCTGTGAAATTCTGGAAATTTTAAAACTGATTATAAACAGTAGCTTCATGAACAATACCTTTCCTGTCTCTGAAAAATGGCATTGATAAAGCCCATTGTAAAGGGTAAAATGGATACGCAGTGCTTGAGTTCCTTTAGACCTGTATCTAATTTGACCTTTTTATCGAAGATTATTGAAAGTGCTGTATTAAACCAATTACTCGACCATTTGAAAGTAGTGCAGGCTTTACCGGATAATCAGTCGGCTTATAGAAAACTTTATTCGACTGAGACAGCTTTATGCTCAGTTATCAATGATCTGATAATCCTGATGGATGAAGGAAAATGTGGTTTGCTAATTTTACTGGACTTAAGTGCAGCATTTGACACAGTTGTTCACAGATTGCTTCTTTTAGATTGCAGGTCTGTCGGTATTGATGGAGATGCACTAACATATTTAGAAAGTTATCTTGCAAACAGGCAATACTGTGTTCAAATTGGTAAATCTTTCTCAGACAAGAAGATTTTAGAAAGAGGAGTACCCCAAGGCAGTGTTTTAGGTCCTATTCTGTTCTGTATATATACTATTGAACTATCACACATACTAAGAAAACATGACATTGACTTCAAACTGTTTGCTGATGACACACAGTTTTACATGACCTTGAACAATGTAGATAATGTTGAAGGAAAGATAAAACTTATTATGGATGATGTTGGTAGATGGATGGAATCCAAGCAGTTGAAACTTAATCAAAACAAGACTGAATGTTTGATAGTGGGTAAGAATAAGGACTTAAAGAGGATTGATATGTCCACATTATATATTGATGGTAACAGTTTGGGTGTTCGTGATACAGTGAAGGATCTGGGAGTATTATTGGACTGTCATTTATCTATGAAAGATCAAATACGGCAGGTGGTTAAGACGGCAAGATACCATCTGAAAAATATAGGTTTTGTCAGAAAATACTTGGATGAGAAAACTACGAAGATGCTGGTTCATAATCATGTGATAAGCAAACTGGATTACTGCAATTCTCTGTATTATGGACTGCCTAAGTATCTCTTAAAAGACTTACAGCTTGTCATGAACAGAGCTGCCAGACTGATTACAGGCGTCTCTCCTCGTGAGAGGATAACACCTGTATTGATAGATCTGCATTGGCTGCCAATTAAAGCACGAATTGAGTACAAGATTAGTGTTATGACTCATCAGGCATTACAGTCTGGAAAACCTGAGTACTTGAGGAACTTACTGGAAACATTCCACCATGACACTACAATGGAGCTGAGACACAATGCAGACCCATACAGACTACATGAGCCAAGATATAACCTTGACATGGGATGCCGAGCATTTGCAAGATGCGCACCAAGGATTTACAATAAACTGCCGAGTGATATCAAAGGTTGTGCCAGGATCGATATCTTCAAAAAGAAATTGAAGACATATTTGTTCAAGAAAGTTTATGATTTTAACGGCATGGAAATCAGACAATTATAGATGCTAGTTGCTTTTGAGGGAGGCTCTGCTGAGCACTGTCTTGCAGTGGAGCGGAGCCTTGAACAAACACCCCAAGGAACAAGTAAGTAACACACACACACACGGTCCGGTAGCTCAGTGGTTAGAGCGCTGGCTTCACAAGCCAGATGACCGGAGTTCGATTCCCTGGCCGGATGGAGATATTTGGGTGTGTCTCCTTTCATGTGTAGCCCATTCACCTAGCAGTGAGTAGGTATGGGATGTAAATCGAGGAGTTGTGACCTTGTTGTCCCTGTGTGTGGTGTGTGCCTGGTCTCAGACCTATCCCAAGATCGGAAATAATGAGCTCTGAGCTCGTTCATTAGGGTAACGTCTGGCTGTCTCGTCAGAGACTGCAGCAGATCAAACAGTGAATTACACACACACACACACACACACCGCGTAGTGTAGTGGTTAGCACGCTCGACTCACAATCGAGAGGGCTGGGTTCAAGTCCCGGCGCGGTGAGGCGAGGCAAATGGGCAAGCCTCTTAATGTATGGCCCCTGTTCATTTAGCAGTAAATAGGTACGGGATGTAACTCGAAGGGTTGTGGCCTCACTTTCCCAGTGTGTGGAGTGTTTTATGAATTTTTTTCAAAATCTTTTTTTTTTTACTTTTTTTGACAAAAAAATATTAATACAAAATTTCAGGTCACATATATAAACAATAGCAACGTGAATTGATAGAAGTATTCTTCTCCTTTTTAGTTTTTGTTTCATTGAAATCAAGGTAAAATTGGCTTTAACCCTTATGTTCCGGTGATTAAACTATTTTCCAATATCCCATGACAGGTAAAAATGGTAAACCTAGAAATTGTCAGAAGACTGTTTGAATACTAATAATTATTTTCTCTTTGTTATTCTGAATACAATGATGTACTTTCTAGCTCGATGTGACCTCTGAAAGTTTAGTTTTTGCCTTATCAAGGATTCCTCCTCCACCCGCTGTGTGATCTGTCAAGCAGAAACAGCTCAGTGAGCGATGACACCATGCAAACACACACACACACACACACACACTCTCTCTCTCTCTCATCTTGGAAGAGAAATTGTACACTTCCAATGAGAGAGAGAGAGAGAGAGAGAGAGAGAGAGAGAGAGAGAGAGTACAGTAAAAGCTCAATTAGTCAGACCTTATGGGGGGAAAACCAGTCCAAGTAAGGTATTTGTCCGACTATGAGCGATAATGACCCATTTTTACCCTTTTTTTTTTATTTTTGTACCTTACTTCACTGTTATTCAT
This sequence comes from Portunus trituberculatus, assembly GCF_017591435.1. NCBI lineage: Eukaryota > Metazoa > Arthropoda > Malacostraca > Decapoda > Portunidae > Portunus > Portunus trituberculatus. Next base: position 19,104,156 of record NC_059273.1, read on the forward strand.
TTTACACCCTCTACTGCAATTAGTTGCAGTAGAGAGTGTACTTAACCTATTTGCAGCATTCTTAATCTTAATCCCTCGAACAGCAAACCCAACGCCCACCTGTTGCTGATGCCACTTCATTACAGCCACGATTTAGATGCGGACAAGGTTAGCACACTTGGGTCTTAAACTCATTGGGCTAGCATTAACCCGTACAGCGTCAGAGACGTACGAGATACGTCGGCTACTCTGAGCGAACCGGGTGTCAGAGACGTATTCTCGAGATACGTCGGCTACTCTGAGCGAACCGGGCGTCAGAGACGTATGAGATACGTCGGCGAGCTTCCTCGTGTTTTTGGAGGTATTGCGTCCTCGAAACCTACCATTATACTGCCATCATGCACTGTAAACATTGCTCATGCTGCCTCCTCGTCCCTGCTAACATGAATGCTTCCTGTATTTATTTATTACATATCTGAACTTTAGCAGTTTCTGCTGCCTTTAGCTCGGTGTAGCGGGAAACTGACGCCTCAACTCCGCTAATATGAACGCAGCGTAATTTCCATTACTTTTTCTTACCATTTCAGTTGTTTTTGGTAACTGTTATATTGTGGTAGTGAAAACTTTGTATGACATAAATAAGAATTTTCCAATCGCTTTATTATAAGGAAAAAACAAGTACATATTACTCGGAAAATATTTGCACCACGAAAGACAACACTCCCTCGCGATATCTCGTGTCTATTTTTAGCCACAAACACTCCCAAACAGCAAAACATGACATGTTGTTTTTCTTTCAACTCAGGAATGATATTATGCATGTGTCCAACTCGGGGATCGACTGGTGAGAAATGAGAAAGCGAATAAACTAGTCACATAAGGCTTTGCCAAGTCGGTAACCTTAGCGCAAAAACATCTCGCACAAATTAATACCACTTCCAGTCAGTTCTAGGAGGAATGACAGTCATTTTCATTTGTTTCACATCATTTAAGACTGGTTTAGCAAAAAAAAAAAAAAAAAATCCATGATGTGGCCAGCACTGGCAAAATCACAAAGTCTCAGATCTGCTGACGCTGTACGGGCTAAGGGTTTAGAAAAGGGTATTGGGCATGACGTCATGAATATAAACACTGATCACTGCGCGACTTAAAATTGTGGATCGCCGTTTCATTACCTGGTAGCCTATGGCTCCAGTTCGATGGAACCAGTAAATTTAAAAGTTCATTCTTTAGATTTCTGCGAATCTGTGCTGAACTAAAGTGGTTCTGACAAATCGCGACATATTTCACATTAATATTGTTGTGGCGAGAACATTTCTCAACCCATTTCCTTGCCAAGATCTTATTTGTGGGGAATGTGTAGTATTTTAACTTGTTATTCTTGGCAGGTACACAACCACGAACAGCACAAGCCTTCGCTCTTCCCATACTAATAAAATTGCATAGTATGATCCCATAAAGTATAGAAATAACTAACCAAAACCTAACCCCCCTGTGGACACCACACCACCAAAACACAAGCGACCCGCACTGTGCGTAATGTCACAATCAGCTGGCGGTTCCAACAATGTTGGAATGCTCTAACCTTGTCTGTACCTAAATCGTGATTACAGCTTCCTCAAGTTTTTCCGATCTCCCATACTGCACTTGTTTTCTTTCTAACCCTGCTTTCTTATATTGGGTGCTTTCCCTATTATCATCACTTTCTGAGATGAATTCCAGTAGAGATTGCAGGAGCCAGTGAGTGTTATGGCGGCGAGTGGATGACAGGATGTAAACAAACCAGTCCGAACTCGAGAGCGAGTTGTGGCGTCTTTTTTTACGGTTCCCGCCATAAAAAAAACTATTTAAAAAAATTATTTTGGCTGTTTTACGTTTCCTATAGTTTGTTTTGTTTTTTCTAACGTGTTTTAAGTGAAAACAAGATGTTCTACTTAACATTTACGTATAAATTCCCTTTATTTTATGAATTTTATATATATATATATATATATATATATATATATATATATATATATATAAAAAAAAAAAAAAAAAATTGGCCAAATTTGTCCAGGTATGTACAAAATCCGAGTATTTAGGGTACGACTAATTGAGCTTTTACTGTATTCTTTCACCCCTTTTCATATCAAGTTTCAAGCAAATAACATGCAGGTATCATTCTCTCTCTCTCTCTCACACACACACACACACCGCGTAGTGTAGTGGTTAGCACGCTCGACTCACAATCGAGAGGCCCGGGTTCGAGTCCCGGTAAGCGGCGAGGCAAATGGGCAAGCCTCTTAATGTGTGGCCCCTGTTCACCTAGCAGTAAATAGGTACGGGATGTAACTCGAGGGGTTGTGGCCTCGCTTTCCTGGTGTGTGTTGTGTGTTAATGTGGTCTCAGTCCTACCCGAAGATCGGTCTATGAGCTCTGAGCTCGCTCCGTAATGGGGAAGACTGGCTGGGTGACCAGCAGGCAACTGAGGTGAATTACACACACACACACACACACACAGAATACGAGGCACGCCTGTGTCTCCGTGAGCCACTCTGGGTTCTCAATACGATGTTTGGAGTCTGTTCTCCATCACCACTATCTCTGTCTTCTCTCTGTTCTGAGAAAACAGGTGGATCCTCTGAATCGTTTTCCGAGTCTTCACTACTGCTGTCTTCGCTTTCTTCAGTTTCTTCCTCATAATCACTGTCACTGTAGTCAGGCTCAGAAGCACTGCTAAATAAAAATCATCTGTCTCGTTCCATAGTGAGTTATGAACTGAGACGTCCATTCGCTCTTATCAGGCTGCTTTTGACACGGCGGGTTGCTGGGGTTGCCAAGTGTCGCCTTCAGAATGGGAGAATAGCTTAGTTACCCCTAAATATATGGAGGTAGTGGCAACACTAAGGCCCAGTTCACACCAAGGTTTAACGTCTTCCGTCTTCCATGGCAAGTGTGATGTCATACGCTTCCGCTTGTCTATGAACTGGGGAATGGTCACTTTTTTCCGCTTCCGTTCCAGCGGAATCCATTTAGCGGATAAGTTAACTTGAATCCATCTCTCCTTGTGCAGTGTTGCATCCGCTGTTTTCTAAGAATTAAAGTGCTATAATAATTTGGATGAAACACATTAATGACAATCAGAAATATTGTAATTGATATATAATATGTTGTACATGTATATGTGTGCAAATTTGTAAAGGACAATTTAAAATTATGCGGAGAAAATGCCTGTGAATGGAGAAGAAGCAACATTGTCTGTGACAACAACAACAACAGCAGCCGCCAGCCACGTGATTCCAGTCTTCCACCAGCACTCTGCTACACCGATAGGCTCCCTGTAGTTAGTGTGTTCTTTCTCGAGGTGAGGCTCGAGAAATCCCACAAGGTCATCGAAGGAGTCTGGCGTCATTCTATAGGCTGCATAGAATGAACCTGGGTCAGCCCTCTTTTCAAAAGCCATCAATACTGCCTTTTCTCCACGCAAAGGCCTCTCTAGGAGAAGACGTCGTGACCACAACCTTCTCCTCCTTCTGTCCCAATTTTCCTCTTCTTGTGCAGCCATGAATACCGAAATGGCTAAAACATCTTCCTCTTCCTTTCGCATCGCTGACCACGCCGTGTTGTCCTTAATCTTGATTTTGATGCTGTGTTTACAAGCAGACTAGCGGAGGCCATCCCATCCGCCGCTTCTCCTGTGATGTCATAAACACGGGAAAACGGACAAAAACAATGGAGAAGGAAGACGTTAAGACGTTGGTGTAAACCGGGCCTAGGTGGAAAAAGAAGCCAGATACTTCCACTCGCCATCTGACTCAAGAAACCGCGCATGGAGCTCAAACATGAGGCGTGAAAATTCTTGATTATGGGAACGATCGCCGTCGCTACGGACGCACTGATGCAATCGTTCATATAAGATCGCCGGAATATAAGGGTTAAAAAAGATTTTAGAAAGGGAATGACTGAAGTTTTGAGATATGGGCCGATAAAGTTCAGCGATCGATCTCGACCCTGTTATAACACACTAGGAAGTTTATTCAGGTTTACTATATGTTTTATTTTATTATTTACAATCTCATAATACAATTAGATGTATATGAGGCTCCTAGTCCCTCCTGTCAATGATATGTTGGTCCTGAAGATGCTTTTCTTCTGACGTCCAGCTCTCACTTTTTCTGGTTGTGATGTGTTCTTGAAGTTGCATGTTGTGCAGTGCAGAGTTATGGTGTTCTCGTATACATCAAGCTCCAAACTGTAGTCAAAGGCAGGATCTGGGCATGAATAACAAGAAGAAAGAAGATTTTTCAGCCTCTTTTTCATCAGCATGACAATTTCGTTGTCATTTTCCACATCTCTTTCCTTTCTCAATATTTTGTAGAAGAGCTTCTCTAATTGTGAGAAATGAGGCCTTTTCTTCTTCATTTCCTTGTCTTTGTTCTGCATGAGATGTGGTGGGCTGTGGTGTAGCAGTGGTGAGGGTGGTGGTGGGTGATGTGAGGATGTGTACTGGAGCATTTGAGGTGTCAGGTTCAACATGCTCTTTTTATTCTTTGAGCTTCCATACTCATATTCCAGGCATCCTTCCTCTACAGGATGCAGTAACTAAATTACGTTTTGTTTAGTAGAGTGAAGGACGGATAGCAACAGACGCAGCAACAACCTCTTTCTCTGATAGCTTTCCCTCTACTGAGTCTCGCTGGTGCCTTGGTTGACGTCACCCATAGACTTTCAGTGTTGCCGTATCATGGCCACCAAAAAAACTTAAGATTTTTGCCTTTTTTTCGTAGTTATTGAGAAAAAAAAAAAGGATTCTACTAATGTAAACAAACCTTTAAATGGCATTTAAATGGAAACCAATGTGCGTTTCACCATAAAATTTCATGAAGTAATAGCTAACGTGTATACCTACCACACTTTTTTTCCACGAAAAACATTATTTTTCATATTTTTTTGGTCTCTAAGCCCGACGCCCCCCCTTAACCACCATCACCATCACCACCACCATTACTGCTGCAACTAATGGGTCTTATTTTACGTGGTTATATGGTGGTGGTGGTGGTAAACATTTCCAATTCAATAAACAAACCATATAGTGAAGAAATGAGACAGATGAGGTAAGCAGGAAAAGGAAGGAGAAAATGAGTAATAGGAAGGAGAGGAACTCAGATGAAAGGAGAGGAATAGAGGAATGAGTAGAGGAGAAGAGGAAAGAAAAGAGGTAAGAGGGGAAGAAGAAAAGCAATAAAGCTAAAGACAGACACTTAATGGTTAATATTGATTTTTCTATCCATAATTAAGAGTCACAGGTAGTTACTAACTTTCTGGCATCCTTGAGGAACAAATGAAGTCTTGTTTTGGGATGTGTAGACTTCTTGCCTCGTTATTGTTGTTACTAGTAAGTGCTTTGCTCACCTGCCACTGCTGTGCCTCCCATTGTGCCTCTGCCTCCCGACAGCTGGTCCACCAAAGCATGTAAACAATGCTCACCTGATCACTGGCCACCTTTGGGGAACAGAAAAGCCACACTTCTCTCACCCATGACATATGTAATCATTAAATACTATTGAGTACAGTATGTGGCTAAGGAGGCGGAGAGAGCACCTTAATGTGTCTTCTTTGATCAGTTCAGTTTGTAGTGCAGAAACATGAAAATCTGTATGGCACTTCCTACTACTATGTCCTTGCTTTCACAGGTCACCTCCATCCCCTTCATAGCTGGCTGCCTAGAACATCATAATTGAGCTGCTCATCCTGTTGCCTTCCACTGACCTCCACCCATTCAGATGTGCCACTGCCACCCGCCTCACCTGTCTTTCTGAGGAAAACTGCCTCTCCATGACATCTGCCACAGAGCTCAGGAGTGACTCATGAATGAAACACATCACAGCTTAGAAATAAAAAGTCTTTTGGTAAGCGTGTTGTGCCCCTCTATAACCCCTTCCCAGCAGCAGGGCAGATGAGTGTACTATCAAATAAAATATTATATATATATATATATATATATATATATATATATATATATATATATATATATATATATATATATATATATATATATATATATATATATATATATATATATATATATCAAATAAAATATTATATATATATATATATATATATATATATATATATATATATATATATATATATATATATATATATATATATATATCAAATAAAATATTATATATATATATATATATATATATATATATATATATATATATATATATATATATATCAAATAAAAATATTATATATATATATATATATATATATATATATATATATATATATATATATATATATATCAAATAAAATATATATATATATATATATATATATATATATATATATATATATATATATATATATATATATATATATATATATATATATATATATATATATATATATCAAATAAAATATATATATATATATATATATATATATATATATATATATATATATATATATATATATATATATCAAATAAAAATATTATATATATATATATATATATATATATATATATATATATATATATATATATATATATATATATATATATAAGACCCTTCCAACTTCCATTTGCACATCTATATATAGTTTCCCCACAAATGGCCATTCCAGATAGATAGAGATAGATAGATATATATAGACTTTGCCGCAAAACTGAACAAACAATGTCATCTATATACAACTGTTATTTGTGTTTGATTGGTGATAATGTAAGTCAATATATTTATATGAAAGTTTGGAGGTACTCACATCCAGGACTTGTGACCTGGATGTAATTTATTCCCTTTTCTTCATATCTTTTACGTACTCGTTTTGTACCTGTTCATTTTTAAGCAACACTGCTACTGTGTGGTACAGATCTTTCTTTTTTACATAAAAGAAATTTAAGAAATACAAAAATTCCCAATGTTAGGTTGCATGCATAGTACATCCAGAAGCACAAGCAATGAGCAGCCTTGGGAGTCAATGTTGGCTAGTGCCTTGAGTAATTCAGTTCTGAAATCATGATTCATTTCATGAATTTTGTTACATGTAAAGAACAGTATATATATATATATATATATATATATATATATATATATATATATATATATATATATATATATATATATATATATATATATATATATATCATATTACAACTTTGTGCAGTAAAATCAGAACAAATGTCTACATATAGACGATCTGACAGAAAATTCCACTTTTAAAATGTCTATATAAAGATCCTCTGCCGGGAAAGGGTTGATGTTAGACTGCTTCCTTGTTTAGATTTGCTAATTTTCATTTTACATTGTATTTGATGGGGATGACAGTGTCTCCTATGATGAGTGTGTGCATCTGACCATCAAGCAAAGCAGTGATCTGTGTGTTGGAGAGTGTTGCCAGGAGTGATGAATAGTGCACAAAGTGTGTTTAGGAAATGCTGCAGATGAAATGGAGGATGGAAAGTGTTGAAGACCTACTACTACTGAGGATGCCAAACTGTGAGCCCTGGAGGCGATACATATGATTAATACTAAAATGTACTTCGGTATTAAATAATTTATTACTAACAAGATATCATCTAATTTTCAATGAACCATTTGTATAAATATAGAAAAAAACTAACATAGTACTAGCCATCCTGTAGAATGCTTTAAGAATAAAGATCTAGTTACAGTGTAACCTCACCATTCATCCACCTCACTGTTCACTTAACTTGTCATTCAATTTGTTCACACAAAATTCAACTAACAACTAAGTTTGCCCTGCACTTTGGACAGCATCAGCTTGGTACTGGCTGTGCCACGCTGTCACTTCAGGTCAGCCTTGTGCTGGTTTCCTTGCACTAAGCATCATCCGTGCAAGCTTTATGTTTTATTGCTATTCTTTGTTATTTTATTGAAAATTGTGCAGCCACCATGCATCAAAAAAGCCTAATGGGAAAGCAGTGAGAATGATAATTGAATGGAATAAAAATAAATAAAATAAAATAAAATAGAATAAATAAATAAAAATAAATAAATAAATAAAACTTATGGTTTGAAAGTAGAACTTATATCTCTGATCTTGCAACCAAGTATGGTATGAAGAAACCAACCATATTGTTGAAAAATAAAGACAATAAAAGGGGCCCATGTGGCAAAAGAGTGACCATCCTTGCAGTGAACAGGTCACCTACAATGGAACAAAGAAAAATTTTTCTTAAATTTAGATGAATGAAAAAACAACTTTCTGGTGACAACAATTCTGAAATAATAATTTGCAAAATAACTAAGCAGTTGGATGATTATCACCTTGACACTCTCACACCTCTCTCCCACCCTCCCTCCCACCCTCACTCACTTCCGTGCCGTTGCTGTTGGTTGAACCTTCCATCTCATCTACTGACCTTTATGATTCAGATACCTCAAATTACTACCACTCTCCACTTGGCTGCCATGTGATATTAGAGGAAAGTTGTCCCTCAGTACTGTGCTGCCACAGAGACAAAGTATGTGTGTATGGAGTGCACTCACCACTCACCACCACCCACCCACCCACACTCACTCACTCCCTCCCTCCCTCCCTCCCTCAGTACATCACTCCCCGACCGCTGCTGCCGCTGACCAAATGGCTACTGACCTTTATGATTCAGATACCTCATATTACCACCATCCTAATCCATTTGGTTGCTGGAATGAATAAGCATTTTTACAGAATTTCCAATACCGTGAGTTTAGTGATCCTCGAGTGTAATGTTGTCCCTAATGAAGAAACCCAGCAGGTATGACACTTGAGATGAGGTGTACATTATTTCTTATATTTTGCACAAATTGCAATTTGAACAGCCTCCGGGAATGACTTGAGTACAAATGGTGAGATTCCACTGTATTTTTAAATATAATAAGATTGTGACCAAAATAAATAGAAATACAGTATGTATTTTATACAATGCATAAATCAAATTAAAGCTTTTTATAAAATTCATTAGAATTAAAGCTAAAAGTCTGAGGAATGTGATATGCTCATCCTGATAATGTGTAAACTACAATATTTGATAGGCATCAATCAATGTCACCCTGCAAAACTCTCCTTAATGTCAAGCCTCAGGGGTTTCGGCTTTGAACACCTTTATGTAATTTGTTTAATACCAAAATTCCTCAGCTTAATGAGATTGGGATGAATTTTGCACAGTACCTTATGTAAGAAAACATAGGCATATGCAATGACTTAAAAACTGCCGCTGTTAAACACCCAGAGGTCACACAGCAGGAGGGCAGCGTCTGTGTGGATGTGACCCAAATAAACCTCAGTGACACTTCGAGACGATTCTGGGTATTTTATCTTCAACTCAGCTTTAAAATGACGAAAGAGGATGTTGTTCTTTTCTTGCTCTGCATCCTTTGTGGTGTGGAAGCTGTCCACTGTTTTGAATCCTTCATGGATCACAAATGCAGAATCCAACACCAGGAACCTGAAGCCCGCCACATGCAGCTCACACACCTGTGCATGACACACCACCCTGAGTCACCTTCCTCAACACTGCCTAGTTATCTACACATGGTAGATAGAGAAGTAAGCTTACAGATCATAGAATACCTTAACAAGGAACAGAAAATGCTTTAAATCATTCCATTAAGTTATGTTAGACAACATAAATTTAATTTGTGACTGAGTCAATTAATCAGTCAATGCCTATTACAACATATTAAGTGTCTGTTATGAGCAGCCATGATGAAGCCAGCCACCTGAGGACGAGGGCTGGTAGACAGACTGGGACATCTTTGATTACAGCAAGTCCAGATAAGAATTTGAGCCAATTATGTAAGAAACACATTTTTGAGTTTCAAAATCTGTGTTCCAGAACCATGACCAACATCCAGATGTACCACAAGTAAAGCTATAATGAACTTATTGCAAGGAAGTCACTCTCCACACCAGCTTACACAGGTGCCCAAGACAACCCTGGAGTGGAGGTAGGTTATCTAAGGAATGTGTGTAGCATCTCATCTGGATCAACTAACAAGTGAGAAAGTGAAATGAAGAATGTCCTGGAGGAGAGAGAGCTGATCTAGCACAGTAGAGTGTGTTAGGATGATTCAAACCTGTACTGCAAGAGAGACAGACAATGCAGCACACCAGGAAGTGTTAGATATAAAACCTAGATCTTAGCCCAGTGCACAGGCAAATACAAATCTTGAACCCTCTCATTTATCCCATCTAAAAGACAAAATAATCTTAACACTGACAAAGCTATATTTTACTTTTCTTGGACTCAAATGCTTCTTTCAGTCAATCATGAACTATAAACACTTCCACCTTCCATTTGAATTCCTGATAAGAACAATGCACTACTCATCCCCCTGACTCTTAACAGTACAGTGATAGGTAACACTCACTTGGCTGATCCTGTTGAAGCCGTACTGCCTGAACCTTTCATCGTAGAGAGGTATCTTGGTGCTGGCAATATAGAAAGGTTCATATGTGCTCTGCCAGAGTACCTCGTATGCTGTCGACAATCCTGAGCGTCCAGCCTTTTCCTTTTCCCAAGCTGGGTAGTCTGTGAATTTCTGCAACACAAACACATGATTGCTTCACTGTGCTTTGTAACAGTAATAAATACATAAAGAATCCATTAGTTTTTTTTTAAGAGAACAAGCTACAATAGACATTACATTAATTTAGTTATGATTTCTAGTGGAATGTGGGGGTCTGGTCTGGTGCAGTGGCACTGCAAATACTAATCAATGTCAGATGTGTTTAAGACTAGTTTCCACATCATGAACAAAAATGGAGTGATGATGATGATGATGATGATGATGATGATGATGATGATGACATTGCATCACCATATCACACACCTGACACTTTAAGCACAATTCTTGATAAAAAGGTCTTGCCAAACCTTTTTTCTTCATTGTCAACAGCTGCTCCTTAGTTTCAGGGATACCAGCATCGTTTTTCACTTCATAGGCTGGCAGCACCCACACTGTCTTTTCTTTACTAAACTTCTTAAACAAACCCTTTCTCTTTGCAAATGACAAGAAGGATTTATGGAGTCCTGAGTTAGGAGTTATGTCAACATCAACCACCATCATGTGACTGGTGGTGGTTGCTTTCCGGGCAACATTCCTCAGCAGGTTGTTGGGGTACTGCACTCCATTAAAGCTGTAGTTGTCTTGGTGCACGGGAGAGAAGATCTTGTGGCAGGGAGTGGTGTTTGCTGTGGGGATGATGTGAGGGGAGGTGGGGGAGTTGAGGGGAAACACCAGGCTGAAGGTAACGTTTTCTTTCACACTCGGGTAACACTTTCTAAGCAGGTGGAATGTCTGGACAGCTGCTTGCACCTCCCCACTCAGAACAAACACTGCAATGGACAATGGGCCCTGGAAGACAGAACCGTGCATGAGCTATGTATTCCACCACCACCACTAACAGTCATCAAGGCACTCTCCTCTCGGCAAACAGTAGTTATATGCAATCCTTCAGGGGAACACTGTAACACTGACTCACCAACTGACAACTGACCTGCCAATGCACAGCAAGAGGTGGAAGCTTGTGAAGCCTTGACAAGGAACACTGGGTGACCAGGGTGAGGTCATGATGCCTAGCCTCGTCCTGCTCCACCCAATCCATGGACTGTGCCGTCCCACGCAGCACTCCACCTGACACGCGGAACTCCCCAGAACCGTCCAGCACACTCCAGTGAGCAATGCGGGACAGTGTTGCTTGGTGATCATCTGAGACCTGGTGCGGTGGAAGTGGTAACAGGAATAGCACATTCTCCTTCGTAGTGATAACAAGAATAACACGTTACCCTTCGTAGTTCTCCAGTTCCACATCTTTTGGAACTTCACATATCAAATGTAACAAAAGTTTCAATGAAAATAAAGGTATGCAGAAAAATATAATTTCCCCACAACTAAACAGAGCCAGAGAAAGAGCAGCAAATAATATTAATATAACACAACAGTGAACAAACTGCTTGTCCTCACCTTTGGGCCAAGGTGGAAGTGTCCACGTCTGTCGGCCGAATGGTGATGGTGGTGTCTCTTTGAGCCCAGCTGGCCGCTGGTCTCCTCCACCTCGGCAGCCTCGGGTGCATAAAGCAGGTGTCTTTGCTTCAACTGCCATGTTAAGACTATATTGGTTATCTGGAAACATCAACTCAGAATTAGTTCATACATTACACTGATCAGGTGGATGGGAACATTGAGATTATCAAACATTTGCTCAGGTTACAGGCCACAAGGCACTCACCTGCAGCAGACTTGCAGTCAGTGCCAGGACGGCCACAGAGCGCCATGATATAATGCTTGTGAGAAACCTCGGAAACATTCCTCTCTCAGCTAGCCATTGGTGAGTCACTCTTCTCGGCAGCCACAGCTCATTTTGTAGACTTGTTTCAGGATCTCTGCATAGAGTGAAAGCAGTGACAGGAGTTCATAACACCAAACTAAAACACCTGCTCAGATATGCTGCGCTCTAGTGTCCATAAACAAACAGTTACCGCCTGACACCTTAACCTGACCACATCCTGCATCACCATTCTCACCTTGACACCTTCACCCTGGTGTTTGATATCTGTCACTAATAATTATTCAAATTATAGTCTACACAATGTATGAATTGCCAAGAAAATTAATGAACTAAACCAATCTAAAGCTAATCTACCACGGCCCTCAGGTAACCAAGTGTTCAGGATACATTCAGGTGTTATGTGTCAAATACAACACCTTGGTGGTCAGACATGTCACTTCCACCTGTTTTACATCCTGCCCTTGTTGTCTGGAAAGTTCTGGCACAAGAGGAGTTAAATCTATCATTTTACACTGTCCTTCTAACATTTCTTCCCAGCAGGCAAATGACCTTTTGAAAAATGTCTCAAACCACTTCATTAACAGGCTGTTAACAATTAGCAACTTGTTTGCATTAACCAAGTGAAAGGAAAGTACAGTACTACGGTAACGTTAAAAGAAATGATTACAGAATAAAATTTTTGATGGAGTCTTAAGACTCACGGGTTCTAGTCAATATGATAGAGTTTATGTCCATTAAGACTTAACATATAAACATATAAACAGTTATAGCTTAGACGTACAAGAAGTGCTCCGACAGATAGTGCTGCCTCTGACAACATGCGCCTTCCAACTGATACTTCTCTCTAGCAGACTCTCCTTCTACTCAGATTCCTTTAGACATCTAGACACTCCCTCAGGGACACTTAACTCATTGTTGTACTATTTTTCATTATTAATTGCACATGTTAATGTTAACTGTTTGAGGAATAAGGTGAATTATTTGTATACATTTTTGACCGATCACAACTTATCCATTTTAGGTATAAGTGAAACTTGGTTACTTCCGTGTTCCTTCATCATATGTTGACCTACCCAACTATGTGTTTGTCAGAAAAGATGTTGAGGGTTTGGTTTATAAACACAGTGTTGGTTTACATGTCTCTAACAAACTATGTTTTACAAAACTCAATACTCATTCCTAATTCACACAACTAATTCTTCTTTCAGACTTAAACTTCTACGTACTAATTGTTTATCATCTCTCTTCATTTACTGATAATGAAAATGCCTGACTTTTGAACTTTTGTCTGACTTTAACTTTCCCTCAATTCTATAGGCTAATGACACACCAAGCAGGGATCTTCCACCCATTGATCTTCAATTTTACCAATGTTTTATAACTCTAGACTTGACTCAGTATGTGAAAGTCTACATTTGTCCCTTCTGAAAATATAGTTAATTTAGTCTCGATTTCAGAGGAAGACAGAGTAGGTGAACTCTGTGTTGCCCACATTTCCTAACTATAGTCACAATCCTGTCTCTTTTAACTACTTTTTTCTACAAGATTTAAGAACTTGCAATACCACTTCATTCTGTCTTTGGCACACAAGAGTTATGCCATGACAAGTGATCATTTGTCAATTGTTGATTGGGACTTTGAGTGTGCTCATCTTAATGTTAATGACATGTTTTGCTGACTTCCAACAGATTCTAACCCCTCTAATTGAAGCCTATGTCCCTCTGAAAATCTTAGATAAGAGCACTTCTCCTCCCTGACCTGTAAATACCTTCCAGATACTGAAACAGCACAGAAGTCATCTCTGGACGAGGTATAACTCCCTCCGTGCCACTCATGGTAGGAACTCTGCTCTGCCAGTCAGTGTGTTGGCTGATTTTCATAATTCCAATTTCCAATATCGTAATTTCACACTGAAAAGTCAGTCAGACTATGAATTTCATCTAAAAGATTCCTTACTAATAAACCCAAAGGGTTTCATTAATATATAAGGTGAAAAAGGGCAGACACTCTTAGTGTTGGCCCCTTAGGGTGTAAATGGTGAAATGATTACAGACTCAGAAGTGATGTCCAATACATTTGCCAACTCTTTTGCCTCAGTGTTCACATTGTACCACCCACAGGCTCTGTCTCCTCACTAAACTTTCAATGGTTGTGTGGATGACATAGTCTTTTCTCTTGATCACCTTTACAATGGCATATCCAAACTTAACCCTTCCTCTGCAATGGGCCTGGATGCAATTCTCTCCCATCTTTTGAAAGCCTGTGTCTGAACTGGCATACCCACTCCTCCTTTTCCGCAAATCTTAACTCGAATGGAAAAAATCTTGGGTATCGCCTACCTTCAAGATAGGCTCACGTCACAACCCTTTGATGTACAAACCCATTTCTTTAACTTTCACACGTGTAAAGACAATGGAATGCATTTTCGTCAAATTTATCTATGACTAAGCCCAGTCAAATAATCTGTTAAATGAAGATCAATATGGCTTCAAGTAGAAATGTACCGATACCAAAATTTTGGCCGATACCGATACCAATACCACCTAATTGGGCCGATACCGAAACTACTACTTATAGTGATTACTGCACTGGACACCAGGATGAGTTGGTGGACGGCGAGCGTTATCAGATGGGAGGCTTTGTTTTGGGGGATGCTGTAAGTCCTTCTGAGAATGTTTGTGAAATAGGAGCAATTCTAGAAGCTTTTTGAAGCCATTTGCAAAGGTAAATTACTCAGTAATTGGAATGAATATCTTCTCAGTCTTCTGATTCTTGTCAGTTATTTTAAATTCTTACTTCTTACTCCTTTAGTGACCATTTGGTCTTGTGCATTTTCATTATTAATTTTATTGACGATATTTTGGCGATCAAAAATATTTTCAAAATTATTAAAATTGTAAAACAGACAAAATATTAGCAAAAGAAACTCATTTTGTTGTGTATGTTTCTCTTTAATTAAATCTGACATCCTTTGATATTAATTCATTACACATTAGTAGACCAATTCAGAAACATGAGCTTTCACCTAATCTTTTCAATTAAATAGAAAAAAGTTTAGTTTATTCTAGATTTCTAGGTTGTGGCTTATTACCACAGAAAACAGTATTCTATGACATACGGTAATCACCACGGAAACTTAATACGCCGTATTATATTAATTTGGTATCATCAATATCTTATATCGAATATATCACTAAGTAGTTAATTCCTTTTAGGTATCGGAAGTATCGGCATAAAATAAGCCGATAGCGATACTGATACCAATACCCAAAAAAATGGGCCGATACCGATGCATCGGTACATCTCTAGCTTCAAGCCTGGCAGATCAACTGAGGACCATTTAGTTGTAACCTACCACCAGGTTACTTCCTGGCTGGATCAAAGCCTCTATGTTGATTTAATTATTTTGACTTTTTAAAAGCTTTTGGCACAGTGTGCCATTCTATTCTTTTAGATAAACTATCCAGTCTTGGTATCAAAGATAAACTGCTTTAACTGCTGGTTAAAAAGTACATATATGTATGGTGGTTAACAGTCAACATAGCCATTCAAGGGAGGTTCTTAGTGGAGTCTCACAGGGTTCTGTTTGGGCCCTTTCCTCTTTCTTATTTGTTAACTATATCAATCATAATATCACCTCTGCTGTTAAGATATTTGCTGTCGACCTTAAGCTTATGTTGGCACCAGCACCACCTCTGGGCCTGGTCTGTTGAGGGCAATGGCATCATATCAAGTTGGTATCAACACTTTACACCCAGTGGCTACCTCTTGGAGACTTCAAATTAATTCCTACAAGTGTGCATTATTAAGACTCCAAAGGAAGCCGGTGGATTGGTCATTACTGGGTGTCTCAGGTCATTACCTCCTTGATGGCAGGGTAATACAAACCATAGAAGCTGCCATGAATTTGGGCATCATGGTTGATGTTTCTTTGAAGTTCCACCAACATGTAGCTTCTTTAGTGCACAAAGTGAGCAGAGTGGCAGAGAATATCTTGAATTCCACAGTTCATCATGAGGCTTCATTCACGTTACCCCTCTTTATCTTTCACATGTGACCATTATTAGAGTATTCTTCATCACTCTGGAACACAGGATATCTTGGTGACTTGCAGAGTGCAGAGGTGAACTAAAACTATCTGTACTAAGGAATATCTTAGTTACCAAGAATGCTTAAAATTTTTAATTTACATTCCATCCAAGGCAGACTCTTCATCATGATAAGATTGAATATTGAAATTCTTCGATAAAACCTTACCACACATGTCATCGCTCAGTTATTACTGACATGAGAGGGCATCAGTACAAAATTCTCTTTGTTCACTCTCAGTTAGATATTAGATCATTTAACATGAGGCATTAATACTTGGAATTCCTCACTACAGGGTGCAGTCTCTTCTCAGAATGTTACTGCTTTTAAGGCAAATCTATCCAATCATCTTGGTGATACTTTTTTCCAGTAGTACTGCTAACCAGAGTTAATGGAGTTGCAACTCAACTGACATCTGTCTTTGCCTGTCTGTGTATTTTCTACCACATGTTGCACTCTCCAGCCTAGTACTATAGCATTATCTTTATGGTCATTTACTTAGGCACTGCCCTAATTAAGTCGTCTCTCCAACTCTCCTCGCTTCCTGACTCCCCCTTCGTAGCTCTCCCACTCAGTTGACAGGACTTGGGAATGAAAGTATGATAACTAAAACCAAACTAACCTAACCTACCTAGCATATCCTAACCACACTATTGGTCAGAAGGGTTCTGAGGGAGACGAATCAGCGGTGCGTGTCGCTTCAACTTGGTTAAGTTATGTTAGCTTAGTTAAGAGAGAGAGAGAGAGAGAGAGAGAGAGAGAGAGAGAGAGAGAGAGAGAGAGAGAGAGAGAGAGAGTTCTTCCATTTGACTGGTAAGTGTATATCTGGTTAAAGTCTGACGACTGCTGACATCCCACAAATCGCACCAGCTGACGGCCCAGTGACGGGATCGCTTCTCTTCAGTATTGCCACCTAATCCTAACTTAACCTAACCTAACCACGCTATTGGCCAGAAGAGTTTTGAGGAAGACGTATCAGCAGTGCGTGTCGCCTCAACTAGGTTAGGTTAGATTAGGTTAAAGTCAGGGTTAGGCTAGTTTTGGTTATCATATTTTCATTCCCATGTCCCGTCAGCTGAGTGAAGGAGCTGCAAGGAGGGAACCGGGAAACGATGATAGCTATAGGGATTACTACAATAGGACAGTGCCTTTTACTTATTGCTTGGGGCTGGCGCAATAACGGAATGTGGCTTCTACCTTAGTTGGGGAAGCTCACCAGGCAACAGTACCAGGTGAGAATGAACACAGATCACCAATATAAACACATGGCTTCCCTCCAAACACTACTTATCCAGCCAACCTTGCCACTACAAGTCACTCCTCACCTCATCTCGCAGGACAAAGCTAGCCCACAGATCCTCTAGTTACTAATACAGTAAATCCCGGCACTCTCGCAATGTACACATCCCGCCTGCTCTCTTCCATTCCCAGCTCCTCCACCAAGCTGATTTGACGTCACATATATGAAGTCACGGGTAAATTTGTAGTTTCAACCAATATACCCTATCTTATATTTCTTTATTCCTTATGTCTGACAAGCTAGGGGACCTCCTGGGAAAGCAAGGTTTTAGGGTGGGGAAACCAAACCTAAATTCTGTCCTGAAGTTATTGTTAATTTCTGATAGATAGCGTAAAATGGGGTTAGGAATGCTCGTAGACCTGATCTAACCTAACCTAACTTAAATTACGTCCTGAAGTTATCATTAATTTCCGATAGAGTAAAATGGGGTTAGAAATGCTCGTAGAAGTGTGATGTAGACGATGAGAATGTATATCGTGATGTGTGATGTATTGGTTGAAACTGCAATAATACCAAGTCACACTATTGATCAACAACAACACACACACACGAGAATGCCTACTTATCCATCCAGCCTTGCCACTCCGAGTCACTCCTCACCTCATCTCGCAGGACAAAGCCAGCCCACTGACACAATAGCAATAATTCCCAGTAACAGGCGCACATATCTTACCTGACAGGCTGGTGGCATGGCGGGGAGCAACACTTCACCTCAGTGCGCTGTGCCTGGTTGCCTACCTGCCC